>NC_140777.1:36884216-37156268 GCF_044657685.1 Stegodyphus dumicola | reverse complement strand
TTATTTTTCGAAACCCATCAGTGACCAAGACAAACTGAGAGCTTGAGGCAGATTCAAATCTCACCTGAGTAATGAAACGGAAAATGTGGATTTCCTTATGGATAAGGTGAATACGAACAAATTTCCGTTGAAAATTCCCATACGAAGATATTCTTATTTATGAACCTGTAGCCGTTATGTGCTTTGCGATAAGTCAGTGAATTCTGAATTGAATTCTTATTAAACGACTAGTTCGAAACTTAGTTTTTATTTTTAATGTATATTTTCCCCTTTATATGATTTAAACCATGTTTTTTTAATCAAGACCCCTTTTTATCACTGACATTTTTTCGCGACCCCCAGGACCCCATAATATTTACGAAAATTTTATGGGACCTTATAAGCATTGCACAAATCCGACAAACGCGTCCGTGAAACTGTCAGTTTTTCACTTGCATTGCAATGTACTATTGCAGTTTTAGGCCATTAACTTTAGTTTCTAATTTTAAGATATAGAACAATGTGAAATTTTAAATAAATAACAGGCGAAATGATAGTGGTTTGAATTTTTGATATTTACATATTATACCTTATGCGAAATGAATAATAAAATAACTCTATTATCAAATTAATATAGGAGAAAGAAAGCCTTTTTACTTGCTTGTACGAAGTAAAAAAAAAGAATTGTAATCGCGAAAAATTTCAGGCATCATATTTCAACGAAAATATCTATTTTTACAGTTATCGTATGCAATTTACCGATGTTTTTGTGTGATATATGTACGCGAGGACAGAATAAAGGACTCTTTTCTCTCCAAAAAATTATAAAACTGATTTGAAATGAATCCTGAAGAGAACTTTTCGTGGCGTCTGCGTATGTACGTATCAAGCATAACTCAGAAACGAGTAGCTTCAGAACTCTGAAATTTTATATATAGGACTGCTATAACATGTATATGTTCACCTCGTATTTTGCTTGCAATTGGCAGCAACAAAAGTATATATATATATATATAATATAAATATATAAATAAATATATATATGTAGGAAGCTTTGTTCTATCCAGAAATATGATGAATGTGAACTTACTGTCTAGGGGCTTGAAATGACGAATGCAATTTATGGAAACCTCGAATATTTAAATATTTAATGGAAGCACGAATAGCTGCTACAAACTACAATGTGATTACATATGTGACAGGAAATGGATGAGGTTATTTACAGCTGGATACATAATGATGTCCTTTATATATACACGTCTTAAAATGCCATCATCGTCATGATGCTATCACTAACTTAATATACTCGTTATGCTCTTACTGAGAATGATTGCGCAGTTCACTCTCTCGTAGCACTCGGGATCCCAAAGTCCTTTCTCTACGGCTTGGCGCCATATCTGCTCGATGACACATTTCATAACTGCTCGTTCCATCCTGATAGAATGCGGCCTCACATTCTCGTAGGACCACCATCCACATGTAGGGATCTGAAAAGTAAAATAAAAAAAAAATAATAATTAGTATTGAGGGAAAAGTCTTAAATGGTTTATTTAAGCCATCTTCCCTCACCATCTTAACGTCTTCAGAAATAGCGCTTTAGCTCTTCTTCAATGCTCTTTCAGTGTTCGTTCATCGTGAACAGTCTATCTGAATACATGTATTTCCCAAACACGTTTGCCTTTGATGCTGTATAGAGCAATTCGTCTGGATTCGTCTTCGTATTTACGTCTTTTTAAACATCATCTGGATACGTCTTTTGAATGCGTCTTCTTAAATACCGTCTTCTTTAAGCCGTCTTCCTTCATGCTCTCCATTCTTATACTTCTTTATTCTTCTTAAAATAGTTCACGTCTTTAAAATAGTTCATGTCCATTAGTCAAATCGGGAGACATTTGTCAGGTCGAGAAAAGTCTAAATTAGGAATCATCAAAATCGTTATTGCATTATCAAAGATTGTCTGTCCATGGTTTCAGGTATTCAGCAAAGGTACTAGTCTTGAAAAGCCCTTCGGTAAAACCAACCTTCCCCACGTCGTATATGTTATTAGGTTCCTGTTTCGGATTATAAATGCATAAAACAAGTTCAGATGACAAGATGCGTTTCAATTCGTTAAAAGCATAAAATTCTTTACTTTCAAATTTAAATTTAGAATTTTTCTTTTGTAGATCACTAAGGGGTTTTGCAATTAAAGAGTAATTAGGCATAAATTTTCTGAAGTAACCAGTTAAACTCAAATAACTGTGAACATCTTTTACACATTTAGGTTTTGGAAATTTAATTACTGCTTTCATTTTAGAAGAAAAAGGATGTAATTTCCATTCTTTAATTTTGTGTCCTAAAAATTCGATTTCGCGTTTCAAAAATTGACATTTCTTAATGTTTATTTCTAGTCCATATTCCGATGCAGTCTATAATACGCGTTTAAATTTTTGGATTCCCTGAGCCTAATTTTCGGAAGGAATAATGATGTCGTCCATGTAGATTACAAAAGTATTGTCCTTTAAAAGATACCAAATATGTCGTAGATATATCTTTGGAAAACAATTGGGCTGTTAACAAGACCAAACGTCACTTTGAAGAATTCATATTGCCCGTTCTGTGTTACGAAACATGTGTACATAGTACTTTCTTCGTCTGCTTCAACATGAAAAAACACGTTTTTCAAATCTAATGTTGTAAATACCATTGCTGCCTCTAATTTATCAATAACATCATCAATTAATGACAGAGGAAAGCGATCGCGAATTATTTTTTATTCAGGCGCCTAAAGTCCAGACATAGTCTAAACGAACCGCCTTTTTTTCCTACTTAGCACGATATTACTTGCGTAATCAGAACAGCTTGGTTTAATGATGTATTTCTCTAACCATTCTGAAATCTGTTTATCAATTTCTCCTGCTCTGCGAGGGGAAAGCGTCGCGGCGCGCAATGAACTGGAAGTTGATCTGTCAGCACTATTCGCATCTTGTATTGCAAGATAAAATACAAACTCGCAGATGTTTGTATTTTATGCGGCTTATAATTCCTTACAAACTGTAGTATTTAATCTTGATGTATTCCGTCTTAGATACGATTTAAATCAATTTTCTCGTCATTATAAATTTCATGAATACACATCAAATAGTTTTCTGGTTGCAATTTTCTAATTTCGACTCCTTTTTCATTTACAGTTAATTTCCTTTGCCTTATAATATATGTACCAATGATCGCTTGTAAAAATATTTCGTTTTCTGCGGAACACAAATATTTGATCGAAATGAAGAACTATCAATTTCGAATTCACCCTCAAATTTTCCTATCAGCTTAGTTTGCTCATTACCAAACCCCTTTAACTGTAGATCTGTCGATTTAAGTTGAGGAGAACTTATCTTCTTATGTATATCTTCTCGAATTAGCGTTACTTGACTACCAGTATCTATTAAAGTATCGATTTGCAAATTACCTAAATTAACAGCTTTATGTCTTATCTTTCTGATAAGTCTGAGTTATTGATGTTACAGTTTTGGCATCTTGGATATTTTCAGGAGATGTTTTGAACAATCTGCGGCTTTGTGTCCAAATACATCGCATTTAAAATACTTAAATCCTTTACTTTTATTGTTACATGAGTTCGATTTATGACCGATACTTCCACAGTTATAGCACTTTGGTTCTTTACTCTTATTAGGTATAGCGCGTGCTTTATTCTGTGTGTTAGTTCTTGAATAACCCTTAATCTTCGTATCCAGAAAGCGAATTTTCTAATATATTTTTAATTTCTCTTTAAATTCAGAATAGGATTTACACCCATACAAAATGATTTGGTTGCTTCTCTGATCGAGTATCCCATTGATTACATAATCACGAATTGATGAATCATCAACAGAACCTCGACTGGCTATTTCACGCATGGCAATTAAATATTCGGAACGGGATTCACCAAGTTTTTAAGTGCCGTTTCGTAATAAATTATGAAGTTGTGCACTGTTTATTTTAGAACCAAATTCAGATAAAAGATTGTTTTTTAATTTGTCCCATGACATTATACCTTTCAAAGACCGAATAAATACTTTAGCAGAACCAGTAAGCAATTTTTTTACCAAACACAATTTTCTGTAATTCAAATAACTTAAATAATTTAAAAGATTCTTCTAAATCGCCAATGAAGGATTCGACCGGATATGTATTAGTGCCCGTAAATTCAGAAACAGTTTCTAAGCTATCACGAAAATGTAGGGAAATATTGCTAGGTATTGTAATGTTTTCCACGGAATTATTTATGGGAGGTGATTCTAACCGAACAGAATTAATATCATTTTTATCAGAATCGTAAACACTTTCGTTTTCAGATAACTCATCACCGTCATCACTTTCGGATTTTAGAAGCTTAAAATCACAAATATTTTAGAAGCTTAAAATCACTTAAATCACAAATCACAAAGACTATTCAATAATAACTCACAGTTTTTATCAGAATTTGAATCATAATTAAGATGTAACAAATTACACACAGAAATAAAATCATTTGCAGTAAAACTGTGAAATAATTTTTGTTTTGTTTCTTCAATATTAAAATCAGATGGGAAACCAAAAACGTTACGCAATTTCGGTCTATTTTTTCTGTTACAAACACAATTTGATGTAAGAGTTTAATTGACTTTATCGGCCCCGTTCTTAAAGAATTTGAAATTCTAGGACTAAAATTGAAGGTTGTCATCTTAATGCACAGTGTCATAGAAAACTATTCTTAGAAGTAACAATGTGGAAATAATTGAAAACACTTACTTCTTTTGCATTATTCGTCATAATTTTCCTATGATTCTTTCTAGGCTCATCCCGACCGAGCTCTCATGTTTGTAGGAAGCTTTGTTCTATCCAGAAATATGATGAATGTGAACTTACTGTTTAGGGGCTTGAAATGACGAATCCAATTTATGGAAAACTCGAATAGTTAATGGAAACACGAATAGCTGCTAGAAACTACAATGTGATTACATATGTGGCAGGAAATAGATGAGGTTATTTACATATGGATAGAGAATAACATCCTTTATATATACAACGTCATTAAATGCCATCATCATCGTCGTGCTCTTACTAACGTCCTTCTGCGAATGATTGCTTAGTTCAGTCTGTTGTAGTATTCGGGATCCAAAGACCTTTTCTCTACGACTTGGCGCTACATCTACTCGATGACGCATTCCCATATATATATATCCACTCTGTTACTCGGCTCAGTAAGCCCAGTTTCTTTATTCTTATATGCTTGTAAATTGTGCATTTTTTGGTTTAAAAATGATTGATTTATGTTGTTCTGGTTAATATTTTTATGCCATTATTTAACTGTATGCAACAATTGTGGAATTATCAACAATTTAAGTTTTTATGTGAGGCTAAGCCTAACGTTTGATTAAAATGGCAGCCATGTTTGTTTACATTTGAAACTTAGCAAGATAGTGGATTTGTTGCCAATCTAGAGAAATTTAGTTTCGCAACAACAAAGTAACTTCTTTTATTATTGCGAAATAAATTATGCTTAATTCATTCTGGATCTATCATTTAAGTTATTAGCTCGTTTTTGCGTAGAAACTCTAATTTAATTGTAAAAATTGTTCTTTTAATTGTTTTAGCTGTACTCGGTGTTTTATGTTTTTCTATAGCTTTCAAATTTTAATGAAAGTATTTTGAACTTTTATGTATTTTTGCCTTGCCGCGAAGTGAGTTCTGAATTAATTAGTAGCACATGCGCATTAGATAAGCGGCGCTGAATCATCTGCGAAAAACTGTTTCTTTTTTATTTGTTTTTCTTTTATACATCGTGTATGGTGTCTCTTCTTCATGAGTCATAATTTCAAAGATCGTTTCGTTTCAGGAGTCAAAATTGGGAGAGCATTAGAATTTCAAATCAAAATTTCAAGATTTCACAGAACATAGAAATAACATTTATTAACGATAAACTTATATTACATATATTACTTCCGTCTGTAGCGGCCATGAAACATAATCAAGCATCAAATAAAATATGACATGCGTCATTCTTCATGTTCAAGCGTCAAGTGATATATTTTTCATCGGCGCGCATCAAGAGCGCCACCTATCTACTGAAAAGACGGAACATACTCCGCCCCGATGAACATTGGTTCATTACAACATTGTTATAAAGATCTTCAATTTTAGATTTAAACAGGTTTTCCAAAAGTTCAACAGTATATTATATAAAATAAAAATGCATAATGACAAATTTAAATTGAATAACAACATTAAATTTAGCACAAAATTTTACAAATAAAACATACTTACAATCTCTAGAAGGAAAACAAAATAATGAAACTGCTAAATTACCATAATCCACAATTGTGGTCCATTCTCTTAATCTGAAACATAACTGAATTAATAATAATAATAAAGGCACAAATTATGAATATACAATTAATGTTTTTTTTTAGAGTCTTATTCACTCAATGGTAAGCGGGAAAGTTTATGTATAGGACGCTTCATTTCGCCCAATAAAGTTTTTAGTTTCACAACACGAACTTTTCCATCAGCACCAGGATATAGTTCAATTACTCGTCCAAGTCGCCACTTTAATGGAGGCAAATTTTCGTCCTTTATCAAGACTAAGTCATTGAGGGCTAAATTTGGTTTATCCCTCAACCATTTGGAACGCCCTTGTAATTGTGAAAGATAATCTCTAGACCAACGTTTCCAAAAGCTCTGGAAAATTTGCTGCGTCAATTTCCATCTTTCAGCAGGGGTTAGCTTATTATTTGTAAGATCAAGTTCAGGAATTGCTGTTAATGTAGTCCCAATTAGGAAATGTCCAGGTGTTAAAGGATTAAAATCTTCAGGATCAGATTATCAGGTTCAATGTTCCTTCTAACCTTCTTCGGGAACATGCAAGGACCTGACTCGGAACAGAGAGCTTACTAAAGCTATGTTCAAAACTGTGGGAAGTAAACAGGATACACAAGAAGGGTATACAAAACCCTTTATTTTTCTCTATTTACAATGACTTCCGTACTTCGGAATACACCGACCCGCTACTTGGGGTCAAAACGTAAAAGTATAAAGAAAAAACTAAACTCTAATTTAACTTTAGAATAATAAACGTGGAAGATTGGCCTTATAATAACAGGAAGCGTATGTAGTACAGAGAACTGTGAACACTACAATACGTTTAAATTTATCAAGAGGATTAAAACCTCTGGCCTGGAAGGCAACAAGCAACTGCGTAAAACTTCTAAGGTAAGCGGCCTGCTTCGACTCACTGCTTCCTCTCTCTCGCTTGGCAAAAAGCCACAACTTAAATACTTGGCGTTCGCCAGACAAACTTTGCATAAAAACCTTAACGCTTATAATTCTGGCCGGAAGTAGAAAATAAGAAGTGATAGTAAAGATTTAAAATAAAATAAAGGTTAGTAAAACTTAAGATCCTTACAAGATGAGAGGGAAACTATTGGCCTCAAATTCAAACACGCCTCGATTTGTGTAATTAAGGTGTGAAATTCTTCGTATGTCAGAACCTGGGTGCCAATAGTTCGCTTTAAGTGAATCTTCATTTGTTTCACTCCAGCCTCCCAAAGGCCTCCAAAGTGAGGGGCAGCAGGAGGATTGAAGATCCATTGAATATTTTCACCGCTCAGGTAGTTTTGAAATGCTTCTTCAGAGGAAAGTGTAGCCTTGTATCTTCTTAATTCTAGATCAGCCCCAACAAAGTTGGTTCCTCTATCGGAAAAGATTTTCTTGGGTTTTCCTCTGCATGACACAAATCTTTTCAGAGATGCTAGGAATGCTTCAGTTGTTAGATCACTGACTACTTCTAGGTGAATGGCCTTTGTGGTGAAGCACATGTAAAGGCAAACGTAACATTTATATCTCGTTCCTCCTCTTCCTTTCCTAGCTTTAATTAAAAAGGGGCCTGCAAAATCTAGTCCTGTATTCGAGAATGTTCTATCCGGCAATACGCGAGAAGCAGGTAGGTCGCCCATTATCTGACTGGATGTGCTTGTTCGATTTTTAAAACATTTTATATATTTCCAAATTATTTTTCTTACAATTTCTCGGCCATTAACGATCCAATATTTCTCTCGCAGAGCAGATAATGTTAATGTGGCTCCTCCGTGAAGGTTCACTTCGTGAAAGTGTTTGACTATCAATTCAGTAACTTGGTGACTTTTGGGAAGAATGATTGGATACTTTGTGTTTTCTGAAAGGTTCGAGTTACAGAGTCTACCACCGACTCTAAGGATTTCTTCTCTATCAAGAAAAGGATTTAATTTCATGATTTTACTGCTGAGATTCAATTTCTTCCCTGCTTTCAAAAGTCTAATTTCTTCTCTAAATTCGGAATTTTGTATGATTTTAAAAATCAAACTGCTTGCCTTATCCAATTCTTGAACTGTTAAAAAACCCTTGAGTTTTACAGATGTAGTTGTTAGTTTACAGATGTAGATGTACCCTTGAGTTTTAATATTGTGGCAGAATCTTAAACACCATGCAGTTACACGTTTCAATTTTTTCCAGGATGAAAACCTGAATATCAATTCAAATTCAGCCTCTTGGCTAATAACAGAACATACAGTAGTTTGACGCTGTTCTATCTGTCCCTCTTCCACCATAGGCTCAATCAAAGGATCAAAAGATGATGAAGGTACATTTTTCTCTTTTAACCACACTGGTCCATTGAACCAAAGTTTATTTTCCACTAGATCAGAAGCTCTTAATCCACGTGAAACTATGTCAGCCGGATTGTCATTTCTCTTACAGTATTTCCATTGCGAAGGTGATACAACATCTTGTACTTCACGTACACGATTAGCAACAAAGTGTTTCCATTTATCAGCGGTAACCCTGATGCAGTGAAGAACAATTTTAGAGTCACTAAAACAAAATACATTATCTTCTTGGATATTAAATAATTTCCTTAAATATTTAACTATTCTTGCGGCAATAATGGCTCCCATAAGTTCTAAACGAGGCAAGGTTAATTTTTTAAGTGGGGATACACGGCTCTTTGAAAGAACAAAAGACGTACAGCAAGAATCAGGATCACGAAAATATGCAACAGCTCCATATCCCTTGAGGCTGGCGTCACAAAAGACAAAAAGCTCTATTTTATCGAAATTTACACATTTATCATTTAATATATATTTTCTAGGAATACACAAGTTGAGAATAACTTCAATTTCAAAGTACCAAGTTTTAAATTTTTCGCTCAAATAACTGGGCAAAATTGTGTCCCAATCAATACCCATTTCCCATAACTCTTGTAATAAGAATTTTATTCTGATAACAAAGGGTGCAATGAATCAAACTGGGTCATAAATTTTTGTCACAATCTGTAATACCTTTCGCTTTGTAACGTGTTTCCAGTCAACTGGTTGTAAAAGTTCTTGTACATCTAAATTCAATGTGTCCTCATCCAAATCCCAAATTATTCCCAGCACCTTTAACGTTTTCTTATCCAACTTATCTTCCTTATTAATTAAACCAATATCTTGCCAATCATTTTTTAAAGATACGGAATTTGATTCAAATTTTCTTAAGTTCATACCAGCGTCTTGAAGAATTTTAACTGCATCATTTGATAATGAGAAAACTTCTTCAACGGAGTCTGCTCCATGGATAAGGTCATCAACATATAAGAACTTATTTAACATGTCAACAGCTTTGCTATATTTCTTTTCATAACCTTTAATATGATGTTTGATAGTGGCGGACAAAATAAACGGACTTGTTGTCATTCCAAACGGCACTCGGCACATTCGGAAAACCTTAAAGCCTAAACTATTGTCACTATTGTCGTAAGAATGATCAAACCACAAGAACCTTAAAAAATTTCTATCTTCACTATCAATTTGAATTTGGTGAAAAGCCTTCTCTATGTCTGCACAAAATGCAATTTTATGTACTCGAAATTTTAAAATTATATCCAACAGGTTAGGATTTAAATTAGAGCCTGATATCAAACATTCATTTAACGATTTAGCTCCTTCAGACTTAGAAGAGGCATCATAAACTATTCTTATTCTTATTGTTACTTTTCCTTCACGTATAACGGGCCTATGAGGCATATAATAACAGTTAGGTTCATTTTCAACAAACTTACATTGTTCAACAATCCCCCTTTCAACTTGTTCTCTAATTATATTATCATATTCATTATATAGGAAATCATTTCCCTTTAATTTATGCTTTAGTCCTAGAAATCGTTGTTTAGCAACGAAAAAATTATCAGCGAGTTGTGATTTATTGTCCTTCCAAAAGAGTTTTGTTTCGTACCTGCCATTATTAAATTTTAAACTGTCGTTAAAATGCTTAATAGTATCCAAATCAGTTTCCCAAAATGTTTTGTTTTCATTTTCAATTCCTATCGAATCCAATTTCCAAAATGACTGCAAATCAAATGTGTTTCCTTCAACGGCAGATAAAAACAACGCATTAATTCGAGTATTATTATTTTTTACTTTACCCAACACTGTGTATCCAAATATGGTCGGTACTATAAACAAACCATCATTTATCATTGAATTACTTCCTGTTTGTATATACCAGAAATGCTCCGCGCCAAGCAGAATATTTATGTTCTCATTAACGGGACTTGTATCCGAAAGTTCCAAGCCCTTTTTAGTCATAAATTCTTTAATGTTTTGACATGTTGATGGCGCCTGGAATTCTATTGATGATATTAATTCTATCCCTATAGCTTCTACAACAAGGCAGCGATCATCGTTTTTATTTTTTATTTTTAGACTATATACATCAAATTCTTGCGAGTTACTGCGCTGATTTCCAAACGAATAAATTGTTAGAAATTCTTTTCTAATGGCTTGCAATTCTAAATCGCTCGCTAACTTGTGGGTGATGAAGTTTCGTTCACTACCTGAATCGATTAATAATCTTACGATTCTCGATTTATTTTTGCTTTGAGCAATAACAGAACATGTCTGTAAAAGCACACTATTTTCAGGTTTTAGAGTGTTACAGTGGGAAGTAGATACTAAAGTTTTATTTTGCGTATCTGCGGGTTTAACATCTTCCATTTCTTTCGATTTCAAACGGCAGAAAAGTTTATTATGATTTTTCTGGTTACAATTTTCGCATGGTTGTATTTTTGACCGACAAAACGACGACAAATGTGATCTCAGAAAGCATCTGTAACAGCGACCTTCATGTTTCAATTTGTTTCGTTTTTGTTCGTCGGAAAATTTCAAACATCCGGCAGATGTATGTTCGTTTGATTTGCAGAATATGCAAAACATTTTTACCGATGTGTTAAAAGCAGAAGCTTGTGATTTGACTTTATAATTTTTAACCCTTGTTTAGGATTAACCCCTGTGTATTTATTACCTTTTGAGCTATTAATCAAAATACTTGCTTCTCGGCATTCAGTTTCGATTTTAATGAACTCTATTAATTCACTTACTTCTATATTTTGGTTAGATGTTCTTTTTCTATGGAATTCAAGAGCTAAATCTTCAGGTAACAATTTAAGAATTATAGGGTTCAATAACTGTCCGTATGGACCGCTAGTAGCATCTAAACTACTTAAATTTCTAACGCAGATTTGTAACTGATCATAGAGCTTTCTTAACTCAAAAACATTTGAAGAACTTTTAACTGGTTCTAACTGTAACAACATCTGCATGAATTTTGATACAATAACATCTTTACGACCAAACCTCTCTTCTAAACTTTTAACGCATAGATCGCAATTTTCTTCAGATAAAGCATAACCAGAAACACAATTATATGCTGAACCAGATAATAAACTTTTCAAATATGTAAACTTATCTATTTTAGATAAACTTGGATTAGAATGAATAGCATTATCATACGAATTAAAGAATTCGAGCCATTTACTGGGATCACCAGCAAATTTTTCAATACTTAATTTAGGTAACTTTACTGAAGCACTACTTGTAACAACATTATTACCATTCATAGTACTACTAATACTAGTTGTAATTATACTTCTTTCAACAACTTCATTACTGTTAATTTTCTTTACTTTACTAACAATCTTAGCTTTAAACGTCATAATTTTTTCATCATACTCTTCACATACAAGTAGTTCGTTATCATATTCTTTTTCATCAATTATGAGAGCATCGATCTTTGAGTCAAGGCTTTTAAGTTTCTCATGGTATTCAATTAACAATTCATATGATGAATTTAGATCTTCCAGATGTTCTTTACTTAATTCTTCCGATAATAATTTCTCAAGTTTATTTAGAAGTGTAGTAACTTTACTACGTACAATAGCACGTTCCTTTTTCTCTTTTGTTAAATCATCCATTATGTTTCGTTTTCAAAGATCGATACCAAGAACAAATAAATAAAAATTCTTACCTTTCAAAAGGTAATTCCCCTTTTCGCGGGTTTCAGACCCCAAAAAAATGTATGGTGTCTCTTCTTCATGAGTCATAAGTTCAAAGATCGTTTCGTTTCAGGAGTCAAAATTGGGAGAGCATTAGAATTTCAAATCAAAATTTCAAGATTTCACAGAACATAGAAATAACATTTATTAACGATAAACTTATATTACTTATATTACTTCCGTCTATAGCGGCCATGAAACATAATCAAGCATCAAACAAAATATGACATGCTTCATTCTTCATGTTCAAGCGTCAAGTGATATATTTTTCATCGGCGCGCATCAAGAGCGCCACCTATCTACCGAAAAGGCGGAACACATCGTTTCAAATTTATTATTGTATTTGAATAGAACTTGTGGTAATTCCTCAGATGATATAATTTTTATGCACACAGAGCTATAAAATGAATGAGATGTAATCCTGTTAAGTGAACCTAGCGCCGAAGTGTCGCTATGATAAATAAACTTAGTGAACTTTAAAGAGTGCGTTTATTCTATTGTGGTTTATGCGCAATCCACGAAGTAGATTTAATTCAAAATTCGTTAAATGTTAATTCAATATGTTTACATGAAATGTAGGAAAATTTCGTATAATTTAATATTCCATACAAGGAAATCAGGTGGTGCACGCATCAGATTTTTTAAGATAACTTACAATTGTTCGTTATTTAAGACATCACGTGGGAAGAAATCCTTAATGTGAAGGCTTCATTCCATTGTTTAATAATAAAACCAATATTATTAATAGACAAATTTCAATACAGTTATTTACATTTATCATTTATTTATGTTTTAAGGGGTCAAAAATATTAAAAAAAAAAATACATGATTTTATAGTATTACGAAGAGCCATGAATGTATTGCGTAGTATCAGAAAAGTTAGCTCTGCCTTAGAAATTAAAATGAGAATAGAATTTTTCAAAATATATGTAATAGATATACTCTGCTCTTCTTTTTGCTTCTCTTATCAGCAAATTATAAGAAAAATAAAATAGCATCTCTGAAATACTTTAATAATACCATTTTTGAAATAGAAGAACTCGTTTTGTTTCAAATTCCGATTAAAAGCCAATCCTTAGAGAGTAATTTGAACGATAAACATCGCTATAAAAAAAGAACAACTTATCCCTAGAATAAAACTTTAAAATTATTTTCTGAATGTCAAAAGTAAGTCTATAATTTACGTCTCCTATTTTCGGATATTTGCACAGAGGGAAAAAAATAAAATGTTTATCCCTTTCATAAGAAAAACTCGTATCTCATTTACATGTAAAGAAATTTCTCATCTCTAGGAATATTTTTTTTTAATGTCAATGATGACATTGACGCATGATACACAAATTGTTGTTATTCTTCTACAAATCTCTATTTTAACGTTTTTCAGGATTTTTGAAATCTTCTTTATCTCTTCAATTTGTTTCTTTAAATTTGAGAAAAGTTAGTCATTGTGTTACTTGCACTTACATACTATAATGTAGCAATGCGAAAAGCATATGTGTACACCACATGGCTTCCTTGTGCGGAATATTAAGTTATACGCATTTTTTCCTGCATATCATTTAAATTTCTTTTCTCGAATTTCATTTGAGATATCGTTGTCATTAAACTAATTCAGTACGCGCCAAGGCAAAATTACATTAAAACTCAAAATATTTTCATTAAAAATTGAAAGATATAGAAAAATATAAAACACGAAATACAGTTTCTAGGCAAAAAAAATCAATTCGGCTAGCCAGACAAGAAGGCAGATTTTTTTCGGTGCACAAAATTAAAAGTTTTATTTTGTTCCCATTCGGCAAAAAAGTCTTAAGACACTGAAGGCACAAAAAGACAATTCACTATTCTGCTAAATTTCAAATGTAAACAAATATGGCTGCTATGGTAAAAAAATGGACTTAGCCACACTTAAACAACTTTTAATTTTTGATAATTCTACAACTATTGCATGCAGATTAACTAAAGGCATAAAAACCTTAACCAGAAGATAAGAACAACATAATTCAATCATTTTTAAATAGAAAAAATTCACAGTTAGTCAACATATAAGAATAAAAAAAAACTCATAATTTATTATTAGGAAAGATATTTATATATTATCCCCAAGGAAACGAAATTTAATTAATGTTATGAATTATTAGAAAAATTTTAGTAATTAATTAATTAACTTCCTAATTAACTAATTAATTTTTTTTCCTTGGAGATGATATATAAGTACCTTAATAACAATAAATTATTCTTTTATTACTTAGCTGCTTTAGCGCAAGTTTTAGGCATTTTAAATTACTCGTAATTTTTTTTTACTTTTGTGTGCCCGAATGCAACCAAAAAGGGATGTGCACAACTATATGTCATATCAGTCGTATATACAAAATTGCAACGTTATACTATTACTCATTTTTGAGTTATGCGAGATTAATACATACGTTTGTACATATGTACAGACGCCACAAAGAATCTTTTCCGAATCAATTTCAGATCAGTTTTATAAATCGTTTGGGGAAATAGAGTCCTTTATTCTGTCCTTATGTGCAGATGTCACACAAAAAATATCGTTAAATTGCATTCGATAGTGGTCGAAATGGATATTTTCGTTAAAAAATTGTACCCGGAATTTCTCGTGATTACGATACTTCCTTTACTTCGTACAAGGAAGTAAAAATAAATTTGTGTCAAACAGCTGAGAAATATTTACAGTTTTTTTAGTTTACCTATGTAGAGACCTTGGTAACATATCACGCTTTCAATATGACATTTTTCTTGAATACGTTACTGCACTTCTCGTTTAAAGATATATCTGCAAGTTCGAAAGTGTATATACATTTCGATATACTGAAATTTTACTTTTACTTTTACTTTTAGATTATCCTGCCGTTTGTTGCTTTACTGATTTTTTATTCTCATATAAAATTCTGGTTTACTTTAGCATTTATACAGCTAGCTTTTTAAACTTGGATCGTTTTACTTTAGCTTATCCATTCACCTGATATTTAAATACATCTATATATAATTTGAGACTTTACTTGGTTTGAGAGTTCGGTTTATGGTGGGGCACCTACAGTATATAGGTAGGTTAGTATTAAAACTTCTATAACAATTCAAAGCAATAATAATAGTTTGGATAATAACCATTTTTCATATTACCACAAACTTTATGCAACTCAAAGTGAGTAGTTTACATAGCTTAATTAATTTATAAATGATACACATATTAGAAATTCAAAAACCAAAACCTACAAAGAAGCAATCATTTTCGACTAAAAATGAACCAAAACGAAATGAGAAGAATCGGTGGTAATCAACTAAACTAAAGCTTTTCTTAAAGGAGATAAGAAGAAACCAGAAAGATTTAAAATATACTGTGTCTTTCTCAGCAAATACTTTCAGATCGATGCTGCCAACGATTTGGAACGAAAAGCTGTATCTTTTTCGGCATCTGAAACTTCCTTTAATTATTTATTTAGTTTTAAAAAGAGCCTTAAATCCCTTTTAAATCATTTCTACATAACTAGCATTTAATGCCTTGTTCAGATTATTTACTGTAGCTCTACGCAATTTTATTCGAGTCTTTTGAGTGCAAATAATGTATGCATTCATTTTTAAAATACACTTAATCATTTTTCTTGATTCTGCTTTAAGCTGCTTCGGAAACAAACATATTTTAAATCTTTTAAATGCTGTATAACTTTCAAGCATACTTTTAAAAGTATAAAGTAATAAACTAAGACATACTTTTCAATTTGCCGGTTTGAAAGATTTTATTTGCTTGTTCATTACGATAAATGTTTTTAAAAATTTAGTGATTTGTAAGTTTTCCTTAAATTGTGGTTTGAAAAACCTTCATAACCATTTAAAATTATATTCTTTGATTTTAATCTTGCAGACATATGGAATAATCGTCCGTTTATGCGGTATTTACCTGATTTTTTCTACGTACTTTCTACATACTTCTTATTAACCAAACATAATACGAGCTGCTGGATATTACTAAATCACTTTTTAATATAGCTAAGATTAAATTCAGCATAGAAAATGATAAATATAATAAACTATATTTTAATGTCTGCATACGAAGAAATCACTTAATAATGCACACTTTTAGGACACTTTTCTGTAATATAATTATCGCTTTCTGACAGGTAAATAGTAGTAGTGCACAGACCTAATGAATATTACTGAACGTTTAGTAAAAATACGTTTGTTTATAGTGAAGTTAATTAGCAGGAATTTACTAGTTATCACGATAGTAAATATAAATAGTTTTGTGAATTTCCTACATTTTTATGTAGCTGCAACTGAAATTTATTTTTCAAGTAATACTGAAACATATAATTGATAAAGTGGGAAAAAATTTAAATTACAGATAACCAAAATGGAGTTATAAAGCAGACAATGAATCAGATAAATATTTTTAATACGGACTATTAGATATTGTTTCGTGTGATTAATTTTGAGGAATAGCAATAAATTTTCATGAATTTGTGGGGTTCCAACCTTAATATAACAGCTATGTGTGGTGTGTAGGAACTTCATGAACTGGTAAGCGAATAATCGCTTTAGTTCAGAAACAGAAACGTAAACTCAAGAAAGGTTAATTACCTTTTATTTCTCAAAATAAGAATTTAACAATAGGTCCGTATCTCAAAGCGTACATAAAAGTACACACTACTTGGGCTTGAACTCAAGAGTACTAAGAAATCAAACTTAACTAATGCTTAACTAAAATGATATAGCTGAAGCTATCAAAATTCTAAGTACTTGGCCCTTAAATATCAAATTAATAATAATTAAAAATCATATTAATAATAAACTGACTATGCTATCGAGGGCCTGAAACACGGCCGAGCGTAATAAGAGCTTAGAGAGCGTGTAGCCAAATTACAAACGCGCGCTAGTCAAAATCTCTGGCTCTCTAACGAAGTCAGTGGAACTTCAACTTACGTAAATACCGTTCTTCCTCAGTTGCATTTACCGCGATTCTAAAACCACATTCTAGTGGAAAATTGTAAGCTGAAACTAGGAGAGATAGGAAAGTAGCTCTAGCTAAATATAACTGCTAAAAACTTCGGAAAAACATTACAAACTCATTAAGAAAATTGGAATCTAAATCAGGCAGTACAATATTTTGTGTAAAAAAATCACATTTTAGAAATCGAAACCATATAATATCATTT
This sequence comes from Stegodyphus dumicola, assembly GCF_044657685.1. NCBI lineage: Eukaryota > Metazoa > Arthropoda > Arachnida > Araneae > Eresidae > Stegodyphus > Stegodyphus dumicola. The sequence goes on along the minus strand of NC_140777.1, from coordinate 37,138,760 downwards.
TAGAATGATTCAACAAATTCACCTCAGTTTCGCATAGATTTTGAATAAGACACAAAATCTTTAATTCAAAATCTACGTCAGATGATATAAGGATACAGATAATATAAATATATATTTGCTTACATATATTTATATCTGCGTCAGATAATAAAAATATATGTAAATATAAATTTATATATGTTTATAAAAATATAATAGGGCTTTAAATAGGGAATATATTCATGCTATCAGGTTGTGCATTTAAAGCATTAATTTTATAAAAATTACAAAGCTCTAACTATTTATATGGCTTCTTGTTTCCTATAATTAAGTATAGCGAATGCTTATGTTTATTACATGAAATAAAACACGAAATATTTTATTGCTGCGAAATTAAACTTTATCAAAGTGTTTTATTTAAACAGGTGTGTGTGTGTGTATTTAATTATGGCAAAGCACACTAGGGTATCTGCCTAAGGGGAGGGATGCCTTCGTGGAGGATTTTCTAAGGGAAACTGGCTGGTATACACGTTACACATGAGGACAACCACGAAAATGCCCATGCAGCCAGCCCGTTCGCGGGATTCGAACCTTGGACCGAACTACCAGTGTTCAGTGACTTTACCGCTCGGCCGCTGGTGGGCCTTTATTTAAACAGGAGTTTTACAAATTGAAGAGTTAAATGATTGCATTCGTGCGTAACTAAAAGCAAAATATTATTTTAGAAAAACAATTTTGATCTTAATGCAAGGTAATAACAATGTTTTTTGCTATTTTGAGGTCATATTTGACGAAGCGCTTACAGAGATGAAATGAAGTGCGTGATACCCTGAAAAGACGATGAGGGTTTAGTGTAACCTTTGATCTGAACTAATGCAAGCGCGTTGCGCACGTGCATCCGTCATAACTCGTCTGCTGTCGAAAGGAAATCAAGGCATCGATGTAGATCATTCGCAGTTGTTTCATACATGGTTTTAAAATTAGTTTGGTTAAGTCATCTGTGATACTTCGCATGTGGGCAGGATGCTGTAAATGAATGCACCGCCAGGAATCAATCCCAGAACATGTCATACTAGGACCTCTGAGACGAACTCCGCAATGGACGACCATAGGTTTCTGATGACGCCACTTCAAGGAAGGTATAAAATAGGACAGAAGTCGGACAATGGAAAACTTGTTGAACGTTTCCGGGTTTCCAAGGAGGTAGTCAATTTTACCTGCATGACATAGGGCAGACGTACAAGTTGAGCAAGAATGTATACCACATATTGCAGGCAACTAACAAAAAACAAAGTGTGACGTAAGGTGCACTCAGTATAACACTACCAAGTGTACCAACATTTTCTAGTAAATCCATTGGGAGCCCATGCCAAGAGCACCACGTTCTTCTGACATAACCCTTCAGAATTTAAGTGTATTAATTCAACTCTTTTATGTAGCATTTATGTAAATGTGAATACTATTAATGCGTTATTTTCTCCTTTCACGTTCGTACAGGGTTCGTGGATTTGGAGTGAATAACGACAACACTTGATGAAGTATCGAAACACAATTTATTTAGCGAATGTTAATCAGGACAGCTCCAATAACACTTTTTACAATCGTCGGAGATCTACTATAAACACGTTGGAACAATCAGTGACACAGCCTTCACACTGTCAAGCAATAGCGGTGGAGACAGCTTCACTGCAAAGCACCCGAGTACAGCTCCCAACACTGCTTGGTTGTTCTCGGATTTCCACGTACTCTCGAGACTCTCCACACGATGCACTCGACGATACACAAGAGTACAGCTCTCGACTCAGCTCAGTCTAAGACAAAACTTGACGATACACTAATTTGCGATGCACTAAAAGACTCTCTCTATGCACTCGGCGCTAGACTTTGAGACACTCGCTCAATGACTGACTATCAGCTCGCTAGACGAGGCACACACACAATCGATGAGAGACGCACACTAACTGACTGCGGATCAGCAGGCTTTATATAGCTTTTGGCTTGTGTTCTAGAACATTCTGGACTAAACCGGTAAGAATTCGTTCCAGAAGGTTCTCCAACCGTCCATGGTATATCGTCCATTTTGTCACCAAGTGTAGTCAAATGGGCGATTTCTCGCCAAATGTGGCAACCATGCCCTTTTTGCTATTTTATAGCAGCCCTAAACTTCTTTGCGGGAAGCCATTTTATTGCGCATGTACATTTCGTAACAATATATGTATATTTTAAGGCGCATATTTTAAAATGTAAGCAGAGTTAGCTTTCTGGAGAGAAAAAATAACCGGAACTCTTAAATCATAAGAAATTGTTTTATGCTATAAATATATATCATACATTTTCATGTCAACTTTATTTCTGGTGTTCTGCTTTTATAGTGTTTTGCATCTGCAGGCTGTTTTACTCTTTAAGATCTATTAGTCTACGATTTAACGAAATTTAAAGAAAAATTAAAAATTATGTTTCACGTGACATTTTTATTTTCCAATTAATATGTTTGTAATACTTCCTTATAAATTTGTGATTATTATTCTATAGATCTGCTCAGAATTCTGAAAAGTCCGTCGATAACTGCTCTGAAGGATGCACATGTTCTGGAAGAGAAGAAGAAAAAATTAGAGAAAATATTCCAGGTATGTCTTCGAATCACAGAGAAAGGTACTTCTAGTAAATACTATAGCGTATTTATGATGTTAATTACGCGATGACTTTTATGAAAATATAATTCTTTTTATCTAGGAGGAAAAGAAAAAAATAATTCTTTTTATCTAAAAAAAAAAGAAAAAAAAAAAAAAAAAAGATAATTTTTCCCTTTTTTTTTTTTTTTTTTTTTTTTTTGCATTGCTTTACCGATTATTTATTTAAGAAATATCTTATTTATTCTGAAGTAAAACAGTTTTTATGTTTTATAAAATGTATTAATATGGAATTTAGAAAGGAAAAATGCATCCTGGTGGAATTTCAAAAAGAGAATTTAAAAAATCAAAAATTTTATTTATCTTACAACCAAAGTATTACACAACGTTTCCATTTCGTTAGATTTAGATTTTACTTCAAATGCACGTGACTGCACTAACATTCTTATTTTTGTAAATAAAATTTATAACTAATTAAATTACATAGAAAGTAACTGTTTTTATGTGGTGCATGAGAAAAGGAAAAAAAAAAACTGACTAACTCCCCGAATAATATACTAACATACATTTTTAAGTAGTTTTTTCCTATAGAGAAACCATACGGCTGTAAGAGATAATCGAAACGGTGAATATTGTTTCCTAGATTTGTGCAGTTGGTGCAATAAAACATCTTTTCCTTTAAATAAAAGACATGCATTTGGTCAGCACTTATTTTGAAAGTTTCGAAATAAACAAAAGCGCTCTCCTTAATTATTAAACTTTGAATTTATGAGATAATCTTGAAATTAACGTGTTGCAAAGACGCCCATTATGAAAATGCGTATATAATTTTACTGATTATGGGAATTTGAAAGATAAAGTACTCAAAAAGGTCATGATATAAATGAAATCCAATACGCCATATTTAATTATAAGTTATTAAAGCACAAGAAGTCTAATTAAAATTACGGTCTTATTAGGCTAAACAAATCTTTCATAATAATATTTTCTTGCTGTTTATTGTAAAGACGACATTTGTTCCTGTACATCTTAGAATAATGCTCTGAAATTGACAGGCTGCAGGTTAAACAAACATTCGTATTGCTGTTTTTTGTATATTAAGAACAATTATTCTTGTTTAAACTACTGTCCCAGAAATAATTTAATACGGTTCCCGAAGGCATTTCACTTGTGCATTTGTTGCCGATACGGTGTTACATAAGTGTCAGGACATCCGTTATTTGAAGTGTTACCATTAAAAACTAATGGGAATAGGGAGCAAGTAACTATATAAATTGAACTAAATCACTTACACTATGATATAAACCTTCTTAAAATTTTGAAAACACAGTTTTGTTTCATTTTTATTCATGTTGTCAAAAGTACGCTCAGTTGCGAATTTGTATACTAAGAATAACTGTTTTATTTGAGAACACATTTATGTGCGAACAGCTTTCGTTCACACTTGAAATTTATTAAGACAAGGACGCTATTGAGAGATGAGCATTTATAGTCCTTGATGAAGACAATGAATGAGGACTTGATGAAAACATTATGCAAACAAATTTTTTGCACTTGCATACAAAATTCATAATTATTTGCGAACAAGCATATGTATTATTTTCGAATGTGTCGATAAAAAATTTAATAAATAAGCCAAAGAGACTACGTTGTCTTGATTTATTTTCAGGTATTCTCTGAAAACTTAGAAAGTTTCCATAATTTGTCTACTTTTAATTAAAGTAAGTTGTTTAATGATTAATTAAGTATATCAGTGTTATTTGTAATAAATATCAGCCTGCAGTATTAATATTTGGCTGTCAGTATGTTGTAATTACAAAGTATAACCAAAAATGTTTTTTGCAAGTACTAAACTTTAGATTTCAGATAGAAACGAAGATATATATATATATATATATTTTCTTTTTCTTTGCGTTAATGTTATTATGTATGTGTGCTTTGATAATGCTTTGAATTTGGAAATTAATAAAATTTAGTTTAAGTAGTTGTTAATTTGTTTGATAAAAATTTTCATTTTATTAAAAATAAATTATGGCCTGTCAAGTTCTTTCAAACTGTGCATTTAGCCGCAAGTAATTTGAATTTGAGACCAATGTCTTAGATAACATGTGAAATGTCCATTTATAGATTATCCGTGAAAAGTATAAAGCATTAATTAAAAATTATCATTTAAAATTAAAGCATCAAACGTAAATATATATCCCAGGGGGAAAATGGATTCATTGCTGGTCCTAGTTTTCTAAAAATCTTGCAGTTTACATTATTGGCTGAAGTAATTTGTAACTTTACTAAAATTATTATTTAAAAAGAATAATTTTAATAAAATTACTAACTGCTGATTGATAATACTTAATTATGCATAAGAAGCTAGCTAATCCAGAAAAGACTTATACGTGATAATAATAACTTTCTATTTTGAGCCGTTTGACTCGTTTAAGTACTCATAATATGAATTTGCATCATAAACTGATGTTAACAGGCGACGAACTAATCTTTTTAATGTAACTTAAATCCTTACATCTTGTGCTGCCAGATAAATTAACATTCCGAGTCTTGTTAAAACCTCAAAACCAGTTATTGGTTTAGAATTGTGGTAGTTCATTAATTTCTTTCCAAAATCCACGTGATAAATATACACTTGAGTCACACTTCCATGCAAGCACGATTATTTTCAATGAAGTCAAGCTAAACATGCTGTTTAATTCGATGAGTGGATACGTTTATTTCTGCGGGGTGATATTATAGCTTCTTTCTGTTGAGCGACGAATTCATCGCTCGAGACATTTTCTCAATCATTTCGTAAATACGTCTTATAATATATGTAATTGGAAATATTTGTAAATATGTAATTGGAAATATTTGTAGTGTGGTCCTTTCACTCTAAATGGTGATAATTGCATTTTACTTCTTCCTAAAGAAGCTTGGTAAATGCATGGTCTGAAGTACTGAATCACATTAAATGGTTTGGCTCGCGGTTGAATAAATCCTATGTCGGATAATAAAATCAAAGACACACTACTCTTCATTAGTTGTTGTGTTCATTCTCGTATGTTACTGTTTCTTTATCCTGTAATGAATATGTTACCAACATGAATCTATAAAAGGTAATAGGGTGAAGCGGTATTAAAATGTTTTGCATCATGAAAATAGGAAACATACAGTCTCTAATTATAAATCGGTTGCAATAATAATAAGAGTAATAATAATGATGATAATAATAAGAGCTCAACTAGGATGCAACCATGTAGTGTTATTTTAATAAAAAATGTAAGCAGGGACTCCATTGCAAACACATAAACAATTGTTTGTAGGTTCCATGGTTTTAGGCCCACCAGCGGCCAAGCGGTAAAGACGCTGAACACTGGTAGTTCGGTCCGAGGTTCGAATCCCGCGAACGGGCTGGCTGCATGGGCGTTTTCGTGGTTTTCCCCATGTGTAACGTGTATACGAGCCAGTTTCCCTTAGAAAGTCCTCCACGAAAGGCATCCCTCCTCTTAGGCAGATAGCCCTAGTGTGCTTTGCCATAATTAAATACACCACACCACACATCCATGGTTTCAGATTAAAGAACGAACAAAATAAGGGAGGTTTAAAATGACAGCAGTTTCATCACGTAAGTCTGAAAAAGTGTACGAAATTAAATTGATTTTTGAACACAAAGAAAGTTATGAATAGTACACTCTTCCTTATCCAACTGAGGATGTTTTAAGAGAGAAAAAAGGTTCTGCAATGCATGAAATTTAATCTTGTAAACATATTGTCAAAATAACTGTCAAATTAAGCTCACTAATCTGAAAAAAGAACAAAATCTCTGTGGATTTTATTGGTAATATAATATATGAGTTTTCTAAACCAAAATTTTCAAGCTATAGCACTTTCACAAATAGGTGTTTGAAACCTTTGCATATATTATGATGTTTTCTGGTTCAGGAGTTACAGTTCATAAATTTGCATTAGTAAAGTTAATATACACAAACACCTTTAGCAATATTTGTTTAGATTATGCATATATTTTAGTTAATGAATGTTCGGTAATTTTGATGATGAAATGAATTTTTTCCGAATATATTGGCCATTCCAAAACGTTCCTTAATGATACATAATTTCTATGGGGCTTGTAAAAAAATTAAATTTTGTATGTTTTTATTAAAATATGTTACGTGACCAAAATATGGTTAATCTAAAAATATACATTATTAGAGCAAATTCTTAAATTGGAACCATATGTCTGCGACCGTTCATTCAAAAGGTAATCAATCATGTACAATCATGTAAACTTTTTCACTGTTCATAAATCAAAAGCTTGAAAATTGTTTCTAGAGTTAAAAAAAAGTGTCTCAGAGCAAAAATAGAATGCTTTAATTGGAGTTCTTAACTGAAGTTAATCAACATCTTTAGAACAACAGCAACGCAAAGCGCGGTCTCCTGATGACAACGCTCACAGTTGCCAGAAATTTTTAACTAATTTATACATTATTATTATTTCCTTTCCATTTTATTACATACTTTAACAAAGCTGAAACATTAAAGATTGACACATAAATCTAAAAACGGAAATTATTGCTTTTATAAATATATTTGTAAGGTTTATCATTCCAATATATCATGAATGGTTAACTCACTGACATGACAATTAATTATCTTACGGCATGTTTCATGTGTCAAACACTTTCTTATATAAAAGCTATACTCCTTGATTTGAATCGATTTTTAATCTTAAATTTATTTAAATGTTTTCTTGTAAATATTAATTATTATATTAGTAAGAATGAACTATTTATTTTAATAAAAATTTGAGGTATTAAAAAATCAATTCACATGTTACTGAATGTTCTAGCTGTTGGCAGCTACCCGATCTACTCTATATTATTTGTTGTGTTCTGATGTTTCACTAAAAACAATCAAATATACTTAAGTAAGTTTTATTATTTTACATCTTTGTATGAGCTGATATAAACCAAGACACATAAACTGCAGATGCAGATGTTGCAGAAATTCCTATAATAATAAATTATTATATTTTTTGCTAATTTGGTTAGGTTTTAAGCCAATATGTTTGATAAAGGGAAACTATTATAGTAAGAATAGCAAATGAACTAATTGCTTCTAATATATTAAAAATACTTTAAAGTAAATATAGTTGTGGAAAAGATGAGACTTAGTTCTTTTTGGACAAATCGATTACCGGGAAGGATATTATCAGCGAAGCAATTTATATTTGATATAAGCAAAATATTTCATTTCCAAAATGTAAGGAAATGTTTTAGGGATTAGCAGTATTAAACTTTTTTAAAAAGGTAAAGGATAAAAAGCTTTGTTATCTTAATTGCGTAATTTTCTCTGAAGATCGAGATTTCAATGATTCAGTTCTTGATTAAAATATTTCATAAACTCTGTTGTTCAGAACAGGCCAGACATAAAGAAAAGACGAAACAGTCCTAAAATAATATTTCTATGGATTTTTTTTTTTTTGCTGAATTTTGCCCAATGTTAATACGCAATGTAATTTCCAAGTAATATAACTATCGGTTTAAATTCTCAATATATTTGGCAATGTTTCTCTCACGTCAAATTAATAATTAAAATAAGAAATTATAAAGGCGATGGTTTGACATTTTTAGAATAATTTCGAAAAAAAAATAAAGCAAATGATATGGAATAAACATTTATGGCAACATTTTATTATTTGGCATGAGAAATATTGTCTTGTACTTTAAAATTTATTCTTTTTTCAAAACGTCGCACATAAATAAGTTGGGGATTGGAGGATATGTTTTTGCGGTTTCTGAAGAGAAATATTCCTATTCCATAATTAAAAAAACTCTGTGAAATGTATAGTATTAAGTTTTCTAAGTGCCAAACAAGTAACATGTTTAATCAGAAAGGGAAACTATCAATGCACGCAAAAAAGACTCCAAACAAATACTCAAAAAAGGTACATGCTGTTTTCTAATGTTTCTAATGTTAAACCGTTGGCAACAAGAAAAACTCCGTCGTCGCAGAAATCAATTCTAAAGTCTTTAAATACATCTGTAGTAACAATAAGTAAAATAATTAACCAAGATTTGTAACTTAAAAACTTTAAGAAGCATAATGTTTACCCGATTCTGCTGAGGCATATGATTCAACGCAGAATATGTAGAACCCTGTTTAAAACGTATTAGCAGGAGATAAATCGAAATACATTGTGATGAAGCATGGGTTTACCTAAATCACTGCACGAAATAAAAGTCTATTTATTATAAAAAACGAAAAGAAAAAAAATGTACAAACCTGGTTTTGTCAATGCAAAGAACGTTTCAGTAAATCGTTGCAGGGTTCTCTTTCGATGGAAATTAAAAACAAGAAGCGTGGGAAAAAGTGCTAAAATTAGCTGAACGTGTCTTTAAGAAAACGTTTTGCGCCTGATATTAACAGGCGTTTCCCAAATTTCGTTTGTCCAAATTTAGATAGCAAATGTTTACTATTATAACACTAATAATCTACATAATTAAAGAACCTATAGAATTGGAATCTTTCTATGGAATCAGCAAAAATTCTCTTGTTTTATCTCATATTTTGATACTTAAATTTTAATTAGCATTTTTTTTTCTGTTAATTTTGCTGGTACCTTAAATTGCTCTAATAATGCGCAGTTTGTGCAAATTTTCAGGCTGATGAACTAACAGAAGCGTATGTTTCCGCATTACATCAGCGGAAGATTAAGTCGCCTGACAAGTCTTCAGATCTAGATTTAACAATTCAGGTAGTCTGATTTATAACGAAATGAAGGAATAATGTAACTGATGCAAAAAGTTAACAATTTAACAATTTATTTTGCATTTTAAATTAAGTCTGAAGACGTCTAAATTTCAAATGATTCGGAGAGAACTTTGAATTTTAAATTCTGAATAGTGTTTCTTTGACAAAGTGAAATTTAACATTATTTTGAATAGTAAAATCTACACGCTTTGCCTTTATGTTCCAGATTTAGAGGGAAATTCTAATTAAAAGTTGTCTATCGTAATGATTGTAATATTAAATGTTATCATAATGATACTTCTAGTGCACTGAACATTGAAGGTCGAAACGAGTTTACAATATATGACCCTTTTTTCACTAAATAAAACTGAACGTGAATAATATTATATACTTCACAGTTTTTGATATCATTTCCATTCAGTTAGTATGATGAGTGAGACTATAAGTAGTGCACAGATAATAAAATTAATTGGACGCTGATTAATTTATCTCTTTAGCTAGGCATATGATTTGGAACCGTTATTAATTAGCGTAAGTACTGTACTGATGTTTAAAGAGAAAGAGCTATTAACGAGTTCATTTTAAATGATTGTTTTGATAAACTTACTTAAACAACTTGAGACTACTTAAACAACAGTACGTTTATTTTCTTCTTATTAAAAATGATTCTTCTATTTTAGATGTTGTTGTGTTCAGTGAAAAAATGAAACCTGGTGAAGAGGAGTCATTTGTTAGTTACGCAGGTGAAACTGTTCATTGGAACCGGATAAATCCTCCTGCAACCTCAGAGGAATACTTAACATCGCAAGTAAAAATGAAGGTAAAATTTAATGTGTTCATTTTTAATGAACAGTTTTTTTTTTTTTTTTTTGGTTTCAGCAAATTTTTCAGTTGAAACGATTTAACTTAAATTTTAAATTATTGCGAGTGGTCCGCATTCATGAAAGGTTTCGAACTCGAGCCCTTCGGCATCGTAGTAAGCTCCTCTAACCCCATATGCCGTCTGGACGGTTCGTTGGTGCAGTATACTTCTGCGCTGGAAATATCTACTGGATTATATTGGAAAACTGATTGAGGTAGCAGCTGAATAAAACTGTGATGATTAATACTTTCAAAAAGGCAGTAGTCCTATTCACTGCAACATACATTATCAGCGAGACCGTTTCCGATAGTATCTCAGTTACATTTTGCCACAAGGACAGTGACCATTCTTGGCACTATCTCAATCAAAATTTGTCATTCAAGTGGATAGGAAGAGCAGAAGGATCAGATGATGCATTTATGCAGTGGGCATTACGATGATGTGACTCTGACCATGATATTAAAGGCCTGGATGTAGAACAGAATAAACATATCAACAAAGAAAGACAACTAGTTTTTGTGATGTATGCTGGAAAACGTAATAAGTTTTCTTCTATCCTAGCAGAATGAAATTGATTCTGGTTGCGTAATTTGTTATTAATTTTCACAATGTTTCGCAGAATCAGAAAAAGTACTTTGGGAATTTACATCTCATAGCCACTCCTAAAGATGAGGGAGTTCCGGAAACTGTGCAAGCAATGCTACAAGAAATTTCGTGAGTTTTTAACAAAGGCAACAGAAACCAATTTCTATTTGCATTTGTTTTGGAGCGAGGGTGATTTGAAACACCAGCAGCAGAAACCATGTTCTCGATATTAAACAAATTTGTTACAATCGACATTAACGGATTTGCAACTACGTTCATTATTTAATTTTCAGCTTCCACGTTTCACTTGTCAGTATTTACTCAAGCAGTTCATTGTTCTAATCTCAAAAGCTAGTTAATATAAGTAATAATTCTAATTATTTTGATAATTATTTGACAGTTTTTTCTAAATTTACAGTACATTATAAGATATTACCTTATTAGTAAAAAAATGTAAAATTTAAAGATCGGTTTTAAGCATAAGATATCGGAATTCTACAGTGTTAAAAAATATCTGCAAGAAAGCTTTCTGTGCAGTTCTAAAAAAGATTATCCACTTCTAGTTTTCGAATGATTCTCTCCGATGACGTTTTCGAAGCCAACACAATTTTATATTTCCTGTTTTCAAAATCAAAATTACTTTAGTCATACTTACCTTTTTGCTTTAAGTTTGTCAGTTCTTTCTTTTTTCATCATCTGAACTTCTGCTAAGTCTCAGGGCATAGTTTCATTATTAAAAAGATTAAAAGTGATTTGCGATACGAATATGGAATGCGAGTAGGATTTCTGTTTGATATAAAATTAAATTTTTCGCTATATTCATAGCTTCAGGGAAGGTAAATAATTTATACATAACATATTTTAAGGGAAAGAAAAACGAAAGTTATATTCAAAGAAATAAAATTGTTTTGCATGAAGTAATATTTTATTCTTTTTCGAAATAAAACACTTAATAATAAAAGAGATGTAGCGTTTCCACGTGTCAAGTAGTAAAACGCATAAACAATGTCACATTAAAAGAAACGCTTTTTATGGCTGCATTATTCAAGTCATTTCACTCCTGAGACATGTGAAACTGCTTGTCCTAAAATTAATATTGGCTTACAGTACACGTTTTTCGATTTAATACGTGTTTTACTTATTTATTTTTCAGAATTCATTGTACTTGACATGAATTTAAATAAGGAAAAGGGTAATATATTGCATGTGACATATTAAATATTGCTGGAATCCTGACAGATAAGAAAATTAGTACATTTTTCTTATTAGCTATAAAAATCCTGCTATTTTGTGATGAAATCATTAAAAATATTCAGGTTTAGTGCTTGACTGATGTAAAGTGATTTGTAAAGAAATGTATAGTTTTATTAAAATACAGAAAAAATTTCTGATTTAAGAAAAAGTTATTAAAAGTCAATTCCTTTTAATTCTTTATCCACAAATAGGTTACGATTGCAGAAATGTTTCATATTTCCGTTAGTTTACCTTAATGATCAAAATATAAGAGATCCTTTATATAGAAGTCTGGAAAGTTAAATATTTTCAAAATTTTCATTAATTTTATTTTATTTTATTTATTTCGTTTTACTGTTTATTATATCTTTATCTGAGTTTATTACCTAAGTTTATTAATTTATTATCTCAGTTTATTGTACAAAAGAATTAAAGTCACTTAAAATACATTGAAATAAATTTTTAAAAGTTGAATTCGAGTGCAACACATACATTTTATACAGGGACTGTAAACATTTTTATTATGTATTTCTTTACACTCATTTTAGACATGGAATTCAGGTTATAAGATTTATCGAAATAAGATACATAATTTTATAAAAACGTTATCATCACTGGAAGTTGGAGGATATTTTAAAAGTAAAAACTGATATTTTATGTCTCGACGTTCATAAAATTTCAGCTAGTAAAATATCTATTTTGGTTTTAAACATTTGAATTAATTATTTTGAATTAAATTATACATAAATTTCAATAATGTATGCGTAATTCACTTTAATAAGTAAATTTCAATAAAATATCCTAGGGCTAGAAGCCAATTTAAAAATAGTTTTCTTTATACTATACAGAATCTTAAGAAAAATTTAATTGATATTTGTTATGTTCAATAAAAAATAGACATATATTCCTTTCTGGAATATCCCAATGAATTCCTTAGCAAAGGAAGGCAAAGAACATTTTATTTAATTTATTAAAGCACAATTATTGCGTCACTTGTCAGAACTTTTGCACATTAATTTATATTTTTTCCAATTATATCATAAAACTTGTGCTGGTTTAAGAGAATGACTAGGTCTAGTGATGCGTAAAAACTCTACATTAGAAATTCCGTTATTCAAAATCTCGTGAACAAATATGTAAAAAAAAAAAAAAAATCCCACAGCAACGTTTTTAACCGCATTGCATAATAAACTGTTAAACTAATCTTCATTTTGTTTTATTTTTAATAAATGAAATTATTTATGAGCTTATAACGAACGTAAATTCTGATACAGCGTAATAAATGAAGCTCTAAAAGAGCATTTTAATGTGCTGTTTTGGGAAAGCATAGCTTGTATTCAAAATTATCAATTACATCTCTGTACTTCATACAAAATCGCACAGTAATTGAACGCAGTGATTTTGCCAGTTCAAAATTTATATGCAGTTGACAACAATTGGTAAATGGAATCTGCGCCAGTACCTTTTTTGACGAACCAAGAGATAATGTATATTTTGAGAAAAGAGGAAAACAAAATAAATTACTGCGGATTAAGAGCCAGGCGAATAATTTGATTTTGTTGTTCTAAATCAACACAATTTTGAAGATTGTACAAAATTACGTTAGCTTCCTTTTTTTTCTGGAGAACAAATTAGGAAATATTGGGTAATATGGATGACTTGGATCGATAGGTAAAGATATTTTGCTTTCCCTAGCTAACGTTTAAGAGGTAACAGTGGAAGTGTCATATAATCCTTAATAAAATATCCTGAATACCTGACACAGAGCAAGTACTAAATTTATAAGTTAACCGTTAAATGTATAAAAATATATATAATGTTAGAAGTTTAGATTACAATTATTAGAAGTTATTAGAGTATTAGAAGTTTAAAGATTAGATTAGTTTTTTAATTATTAAAACTTTCCCAGAGTTTACGTATCCTAAAAATACCTGCTGTTACTTTTGATTAATTTATCCCACAACTTCCTTTTTGTTTTAGATAAAATATTTAATTAACACTCGCAAAGGCGTCATGCGTAGTCAAACATCAGTGAAACTGATGGTGCATGTTAAAAGGCTTCACAATAAAATTATCTCAAAGTTTAACCCTCAACCAGGAAACATTGATGCAGAAAAATCACATCACAGTATTTTTAATTTATGATATGTAAATTCATGTTTTAGAAGTTCTTTTTTCCTACATTTTGATACAAACATAAAGCTTTAAATTATATATTTTACTTTTTTGTTAGTTGTATTTTATATAATTTTCACTTCTGTAAAAATGACTTAAATTACACCAGGTTATTAGATTATCGCTCACCAAATGCAGCCACATTCTTTTATATTTTGCCGTTCTGTAATTTCTCAATCTGAAATGGAAATATAATCGTTTTCTATGATAAATTGAGAAATATTTAATATTTACGACTTTAATGTTATCGAATATAATAAAATCATTCCTTAAAATAGAGGAAAAATACAGAAAGATGCAAACTATAATTATCTGAAAGATCGTTTCGGCAGCTATTTTTAGTTTTATGAAGATTACCTAACTGGACTTAAAAGTTTCAGACTTTTGACTTTTATTAGATTTATTTTTCTCAAAAGGAACGAATATATATGTTATTGAGTACGCTTAACATCTTTCGGGAGACATGGGGATTATTAACGCTTAGACAAAGTTAATAAATGACTAAAATTCAAAGAACATCTGAATAGAGATTATTGAATGTTTTCTTATTTCCGTACGCATGTGAACTTGATCTGTACAAATTCATGTCATGATAACCTTTCATATACAGTGAACAAATTTTACCAATTTACATTATGCTTTTTGTGTAATTTTTGTTACATTTTCCTTTACGAGTATTGATATAATAACACTCTTGAATAAGGTTTTATGAATAGTGTGTGTGTGTGATTATGGCAAAGCCTCGAGGACTATTTGCCTAAGAGGAGGGATAACTTCGTGGAGGACTTTCTAAGGAAAACTGGCTCGTATACACGTTACACATGGGGAAAACCACGAAAACACCCATGCAGCCAGCCCGTTCGCGGGATTCGAACCTCGGACCGAACTACCAGTGTTCAGCGACTTTACCGCTCGGCCGCTGGTGGGCGGTTTTACGAATAAGGCTTACAGTTGTTCGATTGTGCCGACTGTAGTTGAAAATTTAGCAC
Source organism: Stegodyphus dumicola (assembly GCF_044657685.1). Lineage (NCBI taxonomy): Eukaryota > Metazoa > Arthropoda > Arachnida > Araneae > Eresidae > Stegodyphus > Stegodyphus dumicola. The sequence continues at coordinate 37,123,566 of NC_140777.1, read as the reverse complement.
TTGCCTTCAGATTTTACTCATTGTCTTTTAAGATAATTTGGAAGTTGCAATTTTGAGGTCTTAAGATTTTATTTTTTCATAACCACTGAAAATCGATAAGAAAATTAAGAAAAAATAACAGTTTAAAAAATGAATAAATGAAAAACACATCAAAATAAAAAATCAGGAATATATATGAGAAAAACTGCAGCGCGGTTTCCGATAAAATATCTTGAGCAAAAACTTTTAAAGCAAGAAAACTAGAATTAATTAATAAATAATAATGGTGCTATTTAAATATTTTGTAAAATAACTAGAAATTAAACGTTTTATTTATTAAATTAAGAACTATATCAAGGGACATTTATATTTTTAAAAAAACATTGATTTAAATTAATAGTAAATACATTCATAAAATAATTTTTATTTATACAAGGTACGTCCATAACATAGCCCGACAAATTGAAGAACCAAACGATAAAATAAAGTGTGAAAGAATAAATGAATGTTTAGAACGTGTGACATCTCAACTCTTCATAAAGCCAATTTAAACGGATTAGTTTGTCGTTTGCCTATCAAAACGCTGGAGTAATTTTCATTTACTGAGAAGGCATTGAACAGAAATATTTTCTTTCAGAATGAACAACATTATAACATTACATTTTATTACATATTAGATAAATCTGCTACCCAAACGTTATAGATGATTCGAACAGTATATGGTGATGCATTGTTATCAAAAATCCAAGTTTATGAGTGCTACAACTGGCTTTAAATGTTGTTGAAGCGTTGAAAATGAAACAAAGATAGGGTGCCTTTCAACTTCAGAGAATGCGGGAAATGTAGAGTAAATTCGTTCTTTGGTAAACGTTGCTAGATATGTAAAACCTCAACAACTTTCACACATGCTTGGGGAAAGCAAAGGAAGTAAGTTAGTTTCAATTGAAAATCTGAAAATCAGGAACGTTGTGCCTCGGAATTCAACAGAACAGTAGAAAGGAAGACAGAGAAAAACTTGTTGTGAAGATTTGCTGACTATTGCGATATATGAAACGATTTCCTAAAGTGTATCAAAGCGGGAGATGAGACTTGGTATCCACAATACGACCCAGACAAAAAGACAACAGCGCACCGTCGTCTCCAAGAAAGCACGGATGGCGAAATCAAAGACTAGAGTGATGCTGATTGCATTTTTTGATTACAAACGATTCTTCACTACGCTTCTGTTCCTGAAAACCAATCAGTTATTCAGCATTTTTACAATGAGGTAATTTTTCGATTAAGAAACAGGATAAGGCAAGTGAGTATGGGAGGAACCTTTTGATTTTGGGCAATGGTTTCTTTTCCACGGTAATGCTGTATCTCATACAGCATTCTCTGTACAACTGTATCTTGTTAAGCGTTCAATTACAGTGATAAATCACTAACCATATTCTCCTGACTCATTGCCTGTTGAATTTTTTTCCTCTTTCCAAAGCTTTAGATGGCCATGAAAGGACACAGATTTGAAAACGTCTCGGATATTAAATCAAATGTTGCGCATATTTTGTGATTGTTTAGCTCAAACGCTTATAAGTCGTATTTCCATGACCTAAAATAAACATTGAAATATTGTATAGACTGCTCTGGCGATTATATTGAACAATATAAATGACATAGATTTATTCGAAGGCTAGTAAACGTTTTTATTTAGTAAAAAGTTATCCGATTACTTTATTTATGCACTTTGTATATTAAATGTTTTATTTGACCCTAATAACTAGTTCACATCTATATTTTATTTCAGCAGCTTCCCTGCACTAAAGGTGCATGGCCACAAACCGCTGCAGAGTGGCCATCTCAACCAGTTGAAGCAGTTGCTCTACAGTTCCACAGACCAGCAGACGACAGCATGAATTTGGATCCTCGACATACCTTACCACTACACACCCTGCCAACGATTGAAGAAAGTCCTATTGTTACATCTGCCTCATCCCCAACTAGTGTGATAACAAAACAGCCTGTCATGGTGGCAGCAAGACAGACAGATGTGTGATATGTATGGCACTGGAAGCCACGGTAAGTGACATAGATATTAAAGTACTCCAAAAAACCTTATAGATTTTTTAACATGCGAGGAAGATATGCAAAAAATTAGGAATGATTTTTTATTTCACCCATACCGTTTAGGATAGTTAAATTAATTACAGAAAACCGTAAATCGAATAGTTCTATACTTTACAGTACTTACGATTCAACTAAAAATGAATGGGGACACCTGTTTTTAACTACTGTTCCACATCTATCATTAATTAAATTTATTACAACTACTTTAAGTAGCAACTCAATTTTTTGAATTTTTCATTTTGTAACGTGCAGTTTCAATATATGAGTTTTTAAATACATGTATATGAAAGAGGAATTAAAAAACTGAAATTAAACAATTACATTAAAAATAAACTTAATAAATTCCACAGATCATGGAGTTCATAAAATTCGAAAAAACATTCATAAAATTGAACATCATACAAAATGATTACATCGTTTTAATTAAGCGTCATAAAAATTACTATGTGTTGGCTTATAAATAAAATAATGAAATTTAAAAAGAAGAGTTAAATATGCTACTGTTATATCCATATTAAGTGAGCTGACAATTATTTTTCTTAATGCAGAAAGTAGATTCTTAATTTTAGAAATTTTAAGCACAAGATTTAAGAACGTTCTTTAATAAACGATCATTTTGAAAGAGATGAATGTACCTACAGAAAATTTAATGTCTTATTCTTCGTTAAAGACATTTCATTTTATAATGCTCTGTGGATCGTATGTCCCCGCAGACGCGATCTTCAGTACAGAAAAATCCAAGTTGATAGTAAAACGTTGCGAAGAGACCATGTCCTTATAGAGACTTAAGCTGGATATTCTAGATCGAAAAGCAATTCCAATTTCGCGAAATTTGGGAAGAAGATGAAACCCAGCACAGTTAGTAATAGGTAAAATGAGTGAATTTTTAAGCAGAGTTGGATTATATGAGATATAACAGCTATTCGGCATTCTAATTTTAAGTTGCCTCTCTTACTGATGCCTTCCTTGATATGTAAGGCTTTTCTTTATCGCCCAGCTCATTGCCATGTGATGTAGCATGAGATTTTATCCATCAAATATTGACATGAATCCTTTTGCTGTTTTGTAATGAATGCTGAATATTCTGAATTCATGATAATATCTGTGATTAATTTAAAATTGTCATAATCAAGTAAACTAAACCAACTGCTCTTGATTGCGAAGAGCCTTTTTCTACTGACCTTGCTATTTAATTACCGGAGTCATACCGGAAACAGCGTCTGTGAATAACAGAAAGCACGACTAGTTCGAGGGTAGTTTAAAAACATAGAAAAAAAGCCATATTTAATTAACAGAAAATATTACTAATATTATTACATTTAAAGAAGTTTATTCTAAATTGATTTAGATACATAAACTGAAACAATATTCTAAATAAAATGAACATTCTGGAAATAACGGAAGAGTACACTGCGAAAAAAAATGGGACAGGATATCTCGTTCTACTGGGCCGATTGACGAAATTCAAATTGCGTTTTTCATGTCTCGAAAGCACAAATTAGAAGATTTATATATAGCATTGCTCTAATATAAGTATTTCGAAGCAAAATCGGCCTTTAGCTGAAATTACATACCATTTTTTTTCCATATTTCGATTTTACGACTCAATTCATGCCTAAATATTAAATTTTGTAAATTTTGGTTCGAAATTTACGGAGAAATTCAAAAATTTATCTCTGCGCATTTTTTTCTGTTTGCGCCAAGGATAATTCACATAGCGAACTCTTTAATGTTATAGCGACCTATTTTCCTTTCCTTTTTACTTCCTTGTACGAAGTAAAAAGGAAGTATTGTAATCGCGAAAAGTTTCAGGCAGCATATTTCAACGAAAATATCCATTATGACCGCTAGCGAATGCAATTTAACAATTTTTTGCGTGATATCTGTAGATAAGGACAGAATAAAATACTATTTTCCTTCAAAAAAATTATAAAACTGCTGTAAAATTAATTCTGAAGAGAATTTTTCGTGGCGTCTGTACGAACGTATGTACGTACGTGCGTACGTACGTACGTACGTATCTCGCATAACTCAAAAACGAGTAGCCTCAGAACGTTGAAATTTTGTATATAGGTCTGCTATAATATGTAGATGTGCACCTCGTATTTTGGTTGCAATCGGCCGCACCAAACGTATATAAATATATTTATATATACATCAACTCTGTTACCCGGCTCAGTGATCTCAGTTTCTTTACTCTTATATGTTTGTAAATCGTACATTTTTTGCTTTAAAAAGGATTGTATTATGTTGTTTTTATCTTCCGGTTAAGGTTTTTATGCCTTTAGTAAATCTGTATGCAATATTTTGAGAATTCTCAGCAATTTTAAAGTTGTCTAAGTGCCGCTAAGCCTTTTTTATATGGCGGCCGTTTATGTTTACATTTGAAATAGAGACTAGTATATTTGTTGCCAATCTAGAGAAACTTAGCTTCGCAACAACAAAGATAACGCATTCATTTATTATTGCCAATTAAATCATGCTTAATTCTTTCTGGAATTTTTTCGAGGAAATAAGTGTTTAAGATTTACTTCGTAATTTTTAATATAGATATTTTAAGTTTTTATGCATTTCTCGCGAAGTGAGAACTAAATTAATTAAATGAGAAATACTCAATCGTCTGTGAAAAACTGTTTCTTTTTGTTTTGTTTGCTTAATTTCTTTTATACATCATTCTAGCTTTATCATGGTATTTGAATAGAACATGTGGCAACGATTAGATAATTCTATTCATTAAATGATATAAATTTTGTGCATTATGAGTTGTAATATGAACGAAGTATATAAGTTAACTGTTATATAATTATTGGATTATATAACAGTTAACTTAGTTTCCGTTATAATTAACTAATTAATTATAAGTTAACTGTCATATAATTATTAATACTGTTAAGTGAATCTAGCGCCAGAGTATCGCTATGTTAAACAAATACTAGAGTGAATTTTAAAGAATGCATTTATTCTATTGTGGTTTATGCGCTGTCGGCGAAGTAGATTTAATTCAATCCAATAAGTTTAAATGAAATGCAAGAAAAAATGCGTATAATTTAATATTCCGTACAAGGAATTTTGAATACAAAAGTCTAAAGTTTTGCGGGTATGCTTAGAAATACATCTACTTTAAGACGATGTTAAAATTTTGTAGGTGGTAATACAAAAATGTTTTCGAAAAATTGATAAAATGTATTCAAGAATACAAATTTTAAAAATAAATCATAAAAAATGAGCGAACTATATTTGGATTAAACCTACATTTTGAATTCTGGAAGAAGGAATCAAGTAAGTTTAATAAAGAAAGAGATATTAATAAATCTCTATCATATTCAGCATTTTTTTTTCTTTGAGAACATACAGACTCCCCGTGCACCACATACGTACAACACGGGGCTTATAGAAGTAAGTTAACTAGAACATTAAAGGTTACACGTATAAATAAACATTAAAAATTACATGCATAAATAAAGCGAACAAAAGCAGAGAACAGCAATCTGGACTTCACGAAAACAGATAAGTTCACTGGCCAAGTCACTCCGAACATTTTCAAATCGTTCTGTAAGCATAATCTAGGGCCATCAAATGTATGGCACGAGAAGATCAAATGTTCCACATCCTGAGGAACTCTTTTTGAACATTCACATAAATTGTTTGATCGTAGATTAAAACGAAACAGATAACTTGCAAATTTACCGTGACCAGATAGAAACTGAGACACTTTAAAATTTAAAGAGAGGAAAGACTCGGAATTCAGTCTATTCTTATAGAATTATTCAGTCTATATTCTTATAGACGGAAGGAACTTTTTGGTGACTTCTGCATTACAAGATGAAATGTATTCCTCATTCCACATAGCTAAAAGCTTTTTATAATGCAAGGACTTCCAATAACTCTTTGGAATGCTAATGTTGATATCAATGGGTAAATTTAAGGCATCTTTAGCTAAGAAATCAGCTCTTTCATTTCCATAGAAACCATGATGAACACGCACATAAGCAAAGCAGATATCAATACCTCTAATTCTAAGTGAACTAACAGTTACTAGGGTTTCGATAACTAATTTATCGCAGCTGGTAATACTGTTCAAACGTTGAAGAGAAGAAAAAGAATCAGAACAAATAAGGTACTTTGAGGATGTTGTCCCATGATCCTGGATCCATTTGACGGCAAGATAAATGCACAGAAGTTCTGCTTGAAAAACTGTACATTCATTCCGCATACAGTGTCTAAGAAAACAAATCTCGGAATGGCCTTCAAAAAGAACAAATGCAAGCCAACCTTGTTGTTCATCTTGCTGCCATCTGTAAAGAAAACCATATGAAAACTTATTTCAGCAGTCTCTTTATAATCGCAGAAATTTATGGGTTCTAAAGAAGCGGGATGAGGAAGATCAGTGAAGGGGACAATTCCATTAATACAGTCTTCCGAAGCATGAGTTGCCAATGACTCAAAAATATTATTCTTATATGCAATTTCAAAATCAATAGGCGGAACTCCTGCAAGAACAAAGGTAGCCTCATAGCTTAAGGTTCTATACCTCTAATAATACGAAGAATAATTCTCCGTTGAATCTTTCTTAAATTTCTTTTGTTAACCTTCTTGGCAAGAACATGTCCCCAAGCACGACAACCGTACGAAATGAAAGGTACAATACACTGCTTATACATGAGTTTCTTAACATCGTAGCTTACTCCAAAAGTATTTTTGGCAATTCGGTGAAAGCCATTAATAATTTTTTCACATTTAGCAGAAAGGAATTCAATGTGAATTTTCCATGTTAATTTTTGCTCAAGAATGACACCAAGATATTTAACATTTTCTACAAATTCCAACGGAGAATTTTCGATCATCAAAGAAGCAATATTTTGTTCATCAAACGTACTGGGAACAAGCATAGCTTTACGTTTTGAAGGATTGAAAGTGAGTTTATAAGAAATCGCCCAACTGGAGACAAAATCTAGAACTTCTTGTGCTCTCAAAAGAATGTTATTCAAAATCTTTCCTTGGACAATTAATAGTAAGTCGTCTGCAAACGCAATTTTTAAACAACCGTTGAGATGACTATAAAGGATGATAAAGGAGGGGCTGAAATTTTGGGAGCTAATTTTTACAAAACTTGGCAGTTTGGCATAATTTGCGTCATAGAATCGAATTATGGAGAAACGTTAGCATGTCATTTCAGAAAACGGCCGATTTTATGTCAAAATATCTATATTAAAACAATGCTACATATAAATATAATACATATTCTAAGTCGCTCTTTTGAGGCATGGAAAACGTTAAGTTGAATTTTATCAATCGGCCCAGTAGAACGGGAGATATGGAACTCATCCCCTTTTTCCTCTGCAGTGTATATGTCTTTTTTTCTAAAGATGCTGAGTTATAAATGGCTTTACGAAACAATATATGCAAAATGTTTTCAACAATGCTCTTGGGGATAAAGCAAATCCCAAATAATAATATTTAGTCGCTCGCTATCCCTACTGCATACGAAGCATTCGTAAGCAGTAGGAATACTCGTTTGTGTCTCCCGCAGACAGTTTTGCTTTAAGCCGACGATTTATGATAGTAGATCTTTCTTGTGATAGTCATTTAATTTTAGCATTGGATAACATACGTGCTGAGGTATTTCATTTACATGTTTAATATAAGTGATGTTCATATCATGTGTTTCGTATGTAATTTCCATCTATTTTACATGCATATAATTTCAAAAATATTCACACGGGAATAACTCTTAGTATACCTTCCCTTTTTGAGCCCTAGCACTTAACTTGAAGGACTAGTCCATTAGTCTAGTTCTCTCTACTATACAAGATATATTGGAGGCATGCACTTTAGGGCACCCTGATTTGAAAATAGTTCCGATAAATGCGCTTCTTATTCAACCTTATTCAGTGAACCAGAGGCCAAATTATTGGTAGTAAAGCAAGTTTTAAATTATTCCGCAATAAATTAATATTTTTTACGCAAGGCCCAATTAATCTAAAACTCGGTTAATTCCACTCTGTTAATCAGGAGTTGACTGATCTCAGTTAAATAAATTAATAATATTCTAATAGCTAATTGCAATTACTGAACGCTGATTTAGAGCACGCATTCGCGATTTACTAGTGAATCAGCCAATTTCTGGTTTTCCGTGTTACCTATTTTGCATGCATACAATATGAGTGGAAATCAGAGGATTTTTAAGTACCGTCAGATTAAAAAAAATCTTATTAAGAACTTTATATAAAAGTAATTCAAAAATAAATGTAAATATGAAAATGATTTTGTGAATGTAACAGCAATAATTATTTAGGTTTTTTTCCCCTTAACACATGCCTTTTCGTTTAATTGTTTATTTAGACACCAGCTAATTTATCAAGTGCATCTGTTCATTTAATATCAAAGAACTAAGCTATTTTTTCGTTGTGCTTCAAAAATGAATTAACTGCATTTTTTCTTTTTTTTCCAGAGGACAACCTCTCACTACTTCTCTATCATTTGCGCGCCCGCCAACTGCAGTTAATGATAGTTTTCATTGGAGAAAATCGCTGCCAAGTTTGGATTTGGAAAAAATAAAATTAGAGCAACTACTGTTTCTAGATACAAGAAATATACTGACGGCTATGATTCCAGCGAATGATTGTACTATATTTATTCATGTAACTAATGAAAAAATCCTGAAGAATCCAATATGCAGCAACATATTTCAGAGCTTAATGCAAAGCTGTTGATAAACTCCACTAGGACTAACAACTGCTTGAGGAATTGCAGGAAGAGGCCAAAGATTTTTCATTCTGAAATGATGTTTATAGAGTTTCATGAGATCTGTAGTATTTATACTGAATAATATTTTTTAGGAAAATAATGAGAGAATTAATCATACAGAGATGCCTAGCTGAACTTTACTAATGGTTGATTTTTCTACGGTGAAAGCTCTGAACTTGTGCAAAATAAACATCATTTTTAAATTTCTCTGGTGATTTCATAACGAAAAATGTTATTGTGTTGTACGATATTGTACTGTATTACAAATAAATGCCTGTGGACAACGCACGAACGTAAGTTTAAAGAAATAATATTCACATACAATGTTTTAAAGAAATATTTTACGTTGTTTTGTGTGAAATATGCTTTCTTGTTTCTTTAATGCAATGCTTTGGACATTTTTGTGAGAAGACGAACGGGAATCAATTATTGAAAGAATATAACTTTAGCCAAGCAGCAGAAAAACTATGTATGTACTCAAAGCGACGTTACACTTTAGACCCTCATTGTAGTTATCAGTCTGCGAGTATATGTGGAAGTTTCCTAAAATATTTCATCTGAATAAAGGAGTGCTGAATATTTAAGAAAATTGTACTGTTCGAAAGATTTGTATAAATGTTTTGTAAAAATTGATATATAAAACACTTTTCTAGATAAATAAAATTTATTTGCACGGCTATGTGTAAATTCTGTAACAGAGATTTTCTTTTAAATAAAGGAAAATAATGCACAACTCCATTTGCCTTACATACAAGTGGCTCCGCTAAACATTTTGAGTAAAATGTAAATCTAGAGAGCCTTTGCTTTTATATACTCGTTACCAAACGGAAATTATGTAACGTATGGAGTGTAAAAATATTACTGCGTCACATACACCTTTAAAAATATGTTGCATACAGTTGTAAGGAATTTAAGTGTAAGTTTCTGATGCTATCCTGTGCTTCTACCTATCAACATATCAGCCAGTAAGCTCTTTTCTTAAATGCGTATCTGTATCGCCACCAAAGGAGAGACTTCTAGAATGGACCAATGCACTTCCAGTAATATTTCTGTCATTTCACATGAACTTTTCAGCTCTTTAAGCAAGATGGCTAAAAATATTTTGCCACGCAATTTCCTGTGCAAAATAATTAAAGCATCGTGGATTTCTTGTGAAAATTTTCAGTGTTAAGTTAGATCAAATATAAGCATAATTATACATGTAAATAGTAGAAGTCTTAGAATTTTTATTAGAGTCTTTATGAAAAAGGTGTTCCATAATAATAGCCAATGAACAGTTTAATACAAAGAGAACTTTGTTAATTTACATTTCTACGCATTAACTGTTCACACTTAAAGATATTTCTTGCACAAGAAATAATCTTGAAACACAATGAATTTATTTTATTCGCAACGAATATATTTAATTTATTCATGCAAAACATTTAATGATAACAATAGGTATAATCAGATCATTCACAATAAATATTTTGAACCTTACACTTTCAAAATCAAAAGAATGCAAGCATTGTGAAAAAAAATACTAGATTAATTGTAACATTTTCAGCTCAATAAATATATAGATATATATATACACTTGAATTCTCTCAATCCACAGGGGTTCGTAAGTGCATAATATTTTAAGCTAATTGCAGCTTGAGTCATTTTCTCCATATAAAGAGCAATAATATCCCACGAACATTGATCCGAATATCAGTGCGTAATAAGATTCGCGAAAGTGAAATTTTGAAGTTTAAATATACTTATAAAATGAAAGAAACACGAGATTATCTAATAAAATGATAGCAGGATTTATATGCCATACATTTATAACTACAAAACAAATACAAAATAAACCATATGCAAACAATATGCTCTCATCTGCACAGTTTCAAATATTCAGCATCACAAGAGCAATAGAAGCTCATTGGTGCATTTTTAAACGCGTTACTAATGTGCACTTGTGAATTATGCGCGCGGTAAGCTGAACACTTGATTCAATTTTGTGTTAGGGTATAGCGAATTTTCTAGAGATCACTCTTCAAAATTTCTAAGGTCTGTACGAGCTTACCTCAAAATACGAGTATATTGGACATCATTTTTGCTCTTAACTGATACCATATATTTTTTAATGACAAAATATACGTCGGAACTAAGAAAAGTGGCATTGCATCTTGCAGTTCAAAAACGTCGGTCTTGTAACTACCTTTCCTATACTACTGTAATACTATTCTGTCATATACTATTATAAATAGGTTCACATTCACAGTTAGTGATAGATTTAAGCGGACCTAAGCTGATGTTACGAATTTAGTATTCAGTAAAATCTTCAATCTACATCATTCATTCTACTTTTAGGAAACTCATTTGACTACTCCGCTAATTAAATTATATAAATGGTAAAATTAAACAAAAAAAATCTCATCCATATTCTGTGTGTTTAAGTCCACATCTTCTATTTTATGAAATCATATTCATCCTCTTCATGAATCATCAGAGAATGACAAATGTTTGCAGCCGTTCTGTTCTACAATGTTTGCATCTTTAACCAAAAATGGACATAATATAGACTCAGCTGCCATAACATACACGCTATGGCATGTTGAACATTTTATCTGAGTAGGCTGGCAGATGAGATTTATTGAAAATTTCTTATGTCACATGAAAAGAATCTCCAGTCAGTTCAAAGACTTTTTACGAACACGTTTCGTTTTTGGCTGGCTGTAAATTTTATTTCACACTACTGGTAAATAAACATCAATATATAATGTAAAAATTTCAAGCCAGATTTAATGGCACTTTCAAACTTATTGCCGTCGATAACTAATATTGCAGCCTTAACCTATGCTTTACATGATCCGCATGCCTTCTAACTTTGCAGATATCTGCGATATTTGGAAATTAGTACCGATTATAAGTCTACTATATCATTTGACGTGATACTGTGCACGTACACATTATTTGCGGTTAGGATAGTAAGTAATATGGTACTTTATACATATATATATATATATATATTAGCGGCATTGAATCAATTCAATTAGTTTCTAATTTCGTGCCATTTTCATTAATTTTTACTTATATTATTTTACTGTTTGCAGGATTCAAGCAACAACAATATACACTGCTTTTACAGCTTTATCTATTCCTTAAAATTTTACATTATAGTTAAGTTTACTTGGATCGGGAAATATATACTCTAATATAACCTATTTAAAAAAAATTCCCTTGTTAAGCTGTTCTAGATGTAATTTTAAATGTAAGAATTATTTATTTGAAGTTTAAAATTCAGACCCTTGGAAATCAACTATTCTTCAGAATTCAATCTAAAAGAGATATCAGAACTAAGAAAAATTTTACTATCCTAGATCATCTAAAGAAAACGTTGGTAATTTTTTTGAGAGAAAGAAAGCACTCATTTGTTCGTGAAATCTGATAGTTATTTATCATTATATCAAGTTCATTGAAGTAATTACTCAACAGCTTTGACAGTTGTAATATTTTAGACTTTTCATTGTATTTGTTCATTGGTAAACAGAAATAGTCGATATTCAGAAACAAGTTAAGCCTTCACGTAATTCCTGTAGCTAGAGAATGTTTCTGTATGATCTGGTTTATTTCTACTCTTTAAAATTCCAAACTGTATATTTTTTAGCTATTTGAGCATTATCTTTATTTGCATTAATTTCACAGACATAGTTTTTCTTTTAGAATGAACGTTCTTTGATAGGTGTCTCAACAACTGAAGTGATGAGGATAGGATTTTTTGAATCTTCTGAAAAATGTTTTAACAGTTTCGGTCCTTCCTGTTCTTACCAGGTTAATTCCATCACTTTATATAAGCTCTTTCCATCTTGGCCTCGATATCACTCATCATCTCACGAGAATGGTGAATATAACGTGTATATATTTGAAAGCTTTGCTGCATGTCTTTTAAGACAATATTGTGAACTGTCAAAGGATCTCATGACTTGGTGATCCGATTTGTCGTGGACCTGTGATGTAATATTAGACCATTTTGAATATTTTTTTTTACATTTGGTGCGGCTATTAAATAAAATAATTTGTGCATTTTTATTGAAATAAATCCATGTCCAATTTTGGCTTCCTTGTTTAAATATTTTCTATATTTCTCAAAATGACATTTTGAGTTTCCTATCCTCTCTGAATTAAGCGAATACAAACAGTCACGCATTTTGAGAAATATCTCGAATAATTTTAAACTTAATTTTCATTAAAATTGCTTATTTTTTTCTAGTCACGTATAAAGTATGGAATCAGGAAATAATTTGCTCAAAAGTAGTCTTCTATATTTTGAAATTATCTAATAAAAATGTATAGTGAATTCTTCCTATTAAGACATCCCACAGTTCTAGTTGGTTTTTATCTTCTTTGAAGACAATCGTCTTAGAGATGCAATGTTCAATTCAAATATAGGGTTATGTTTCTTAAATAATAGGCATTTTCAGAAGTAATGCCGTAGGAAGGTAGTTACCATGACAAAATTCATTTTGTACGTAGATCACAAATCTGAAAACATAGGAGACTAAAAGTTCTTGAATAAGTCTATGTGCATATTATTTAAAAAACATAACCAAATATCGGGTTATGTTTTTTAAATAATAGGCATTTTCAGAAGTAGTGCCGTAGGAAGGTAGTTACCATGACAAAATTCATTTTGTACGTAGATCACAAATCTGAAAACATAGGAGACTAAAAGTTCTTGAATAAGTCCATGTACTTTAAGACCTTTCTTCGTAAATGCAAATTCGTAGGAAAGATGGTAACACAGGAAATAATTAACTGATCAAAATAGTATCCTATCTCATTATAATAGTTTAACTTGAGACTGCATGAAGCAATTCAGCACTGGAAACACAGCTGTGCGGAGACACTAACATCAGGCTCCTGTGGGTAACCCCCACTGTGTGAAGAACATATTATTGAAACTGGCCATTAATTTTTCTTTGGCTAACATAAACTTTGGAAGAATTGATATAAGTTCATCTCTAAGGAGCTTGATAAGTCTTCCGAATACAAATTACATTCGTGAGAATCGAAGTTTAACGCCATGACGAACTACACTTCAGCTAGCTTGCAACCTGGTAGGTACTAGGTGAGAAGGTGTGGGAATGACATCTAATCAGATCCGCTCGGAACCAACAGTGAAGCTGGCGAGAGGGAGAAACTTAAGATACCAGAAAAAAAAGCTGTTTTAAAAGTTAAAGTAAACGACTAATCTAAGGGACTAAAATACAGAATATAAACAGACTGGATAAGTTACCTACAAAACTCAGGTAAATAGTTAGGTTGGTATAGGGCAATAAAATGGAGTTACAATTTCTTTTTTTTTTTTTTCCTTTCTTTCATTAATGATTTCGAAGAATATGATCATTTTGTTACCGTGTTTTAAACTTTGGTATAAAAGTTTCCTTTACATTATACATGATGTAGATTTTGTTCTTTCCAAAAATATCGTTAAGTCCGGAGATATGCTCAAAGGAACTAAGGAATTCAGAGACTTGCATTTTATTACTCATTGAGTTGCTGTTTTCAACATTACTTTTAACTGCTAAATAATTGTACAAATTATTGATATTATTTACATACTTTTGTGCAGCAGTAGCCAGTTTAAAAATTCTTTTTGTTGAAACAAGACTTCTTTTTGGGTTTTTCTCTTTGCTATGTCTGCGTAAGATAATCATGGCTTCATTATGTTGTCTTTTCCGGAGAAATTAATTTTGGGGGGAATTTCTTGTAACCGAGATAGAAGGCAACGAGACTCCTTAGGCAAATTATGCACCTCGTTTCTTCTATTTTTCCTCTTTTTGGACAATGTACAATTTTGTGGTCAAATGAACATTTGACGCAGCGTGGTGCGAACAGATAGTTTTCTGATGAACAGTAGCACTTTTGGCAGTTATAACACTGTGGCTTTGGATTCTTCGATATGCATTTTTTACGGAGATTTCAAAGTACATTAGTTCACGTAACTTGTATATTTAGTCCGTTTTCCGTAGTCGTTTTTCTTAACTGGAACCAAAAGTAGCGGCAGAGGCGATTTGGATTTTCGGCTCGTAAGCATGGAGAAACCTTTCTCTTCAGATAGTTATAAATCTAATCAAGATAAAGATGTTATGTTTCATATCTACGGTCGGCAGTCCTTGAATAACTTCTTTAATTGGTCGAGCATACTTTGTGTTAATTACATTGTGCTCAATAGTGTTGTGTCGAAATAAAACAATTAGTTGACGGGAATCATCCGCACTTTGTGGCAACATTTTCAAGGCATCACCATTTTTCTTGCCTAAAAATTTAGCATCAGTGTTAATTGCTAATTTATTCCAGAAAATCTTCCTGGATTAGGCCTTGGGTGTTGAGACCATAATGAAGGAACAGTCTGCGTATGGGGCTGGTGGTCGGCTGCTCCATTGTCTGAGTTTCCTGGGTATCCTTCATATTATTAATATTGTCAGTATTATTATTCTACTTTGTAGCGTTGCGTGCCTCCAACTTGCACGCAACCAAGAGGTGACTGTGAAAACTGGATAAAAGACAGAGTCTTGTTAAGGGTTTAAGTCCCTTTTTATTCAACGTAATAAATTACAAGTGCGTGCTCTTGACGCTCACAAACTGCGCCAACTCGGCGGTCAAATAAAAATAATAACCTGAAAAGAAAGTAAAGACAAGACTCTAACTACGAGGCTCTCTAAAAGTAACTAACCTCACCGCGTTTTACAATACCGCTGCTAATTCAGCAAACTTGAAGATCACGTTGAACGATTAACAATCCTTCCAGGCAAGCACACAGGCCGAAACGCGGGGTTCTTCAATTTCTCGCTAACTACCTCCGCGCTCGTGAAGTAAGAATATCACACACCGAACTTGTTTCCTTTCTATTTAAATCATAATACTTCCGCTGATAATTTGAATCCTTGCGCGTTCTACTAAAATTTACATACTCTGGCATTGGCAGTTCCAGGGGAAAAGTAAGGCTTGACAGGAAAGATAGTTTAAACTTAAAATAAATGTTAGTTAAAATAAATATAAACCCTACAACGTAATAGCATTTAGGGTATCAAACTGATTTTAGTGGATTTTTCACTTTTTTTTTTTTTTTTTTTTTTTTTTTGCTTAATAGTTTTAGTTGCACGTTGAAACTGAAATGTTTGTCCTCAAAGTTTAAAATATCTGCATTACGCTTTAGTTTTTTCCATTTACACAATAGAAGTTTAGGGTTGGCAATGCATGAATCACAAGAAATATTGCATTTACCCTATTATTCTTACCAAAGAATATTGCAACCTATTATATTTACAAATATAATAGGTTGTTTGCTTCTTTTCGCAGTTCCTGGAGTATCTTGATTAAATAAGGTGCATTATCAGTTCCCGCAACTGAGCATCTCTGTTGGTGGTCTTGATGACACCTTTGACACTCTCAATTTGTAAATGTAATTCCTCGCGAAAAAATTTTGAATGTAGAAGTAGAATATTATCCGGAGAAACGGCCACTCAGTCGCAGCTTTCACACCCTTTAGAATCTGGACATAACCATCCGGCGGGCTCGCTTCGGTTACTTCGCTCATAATCAAAAAAGTGTCCAAAAGCAAATGAAAAACTTTTAGACGTTTAATTTCACTAAAATCAGTTTGGGCTGCAGTGTACTGCAGTGTTTCCAGTTGAAATGTTTTGGTAACCCACTGAAATAAAAATAAGTATGTTGCTTAATTACATACATGTTTCCACCGCATATCTTAAGTGGAAGTTAAAATATGACATATGTATTCTCAAAGCAATGTGAAGAATTAAATAAAAATTTTCATTCATGCGAAATCTGAGAGATAAACATAATAATTTGAATAAAAGTCATGAAAAATACAAAAACATTTGTTTTTATCTTTCATACTTTACAAGTATAAATCATAAATTAAATAAAAACAATAAAGTATAATTATGGCAACTCAAAAATAGTAGCAGAACAAACTGGTTCATAAAATTACATAAACTAAATTTATAATTCCAGAAAAGTTTAAAAAAATAATCGAGATAGTACTTTAATTTTTCATCTAAGCCAGTTTGATGATAACATTTAATTGTTTCGAAAATGCCTTATGTGAGCTATTATTCATAGCGGTCAGATGAATTAAAAATAGTCATCAAATAATAACTTGAATAATATAATAAATATGATTAAAATAAATCAATGCTGAAATGCTACTTTGAGATAAGAAACATAGAATTAGGCAAAAAAATTAACATAAATTTGGCATTGATTTTGTCAAAATCATTATGGATTTCGAGGATAATAGGACATCGGTTCTTCTTCTTGTGAAAACAAAATTGCGGAACTGGGAAGAGAAACAAAATAATTGTAATGATATCAGAGTTGGAGGTACAAAAAAATGAATGTTACATATTCTATGGACGAAGGCAGCAATGGAACGTAAAATTCAAAAGTTTCAAAAAGTCATTTAAAATGTGAATGAAAGTCCTAATAGTTGAACGTTTTTCCACTTTTTATTACAGTTTTCGCCAAATGATAGCAAGCATGTCGATTTGTCTTCGCACATTCATTTCATTATAAATATAGTTGTTGTTCATCTAACCTTTACAAAACTGTTTTTCTTTTGAAGAGGAGTGGCCAATGTTTCATCAGACTCTAAATCGATAATTTGTTTATAAAAAAAGTATATAATAATATAAGTTAGCCTTTTTCCCTCATTTTAAAGCATATATTGGCGTGTTACATTATCAATTGATATCAAGCCCTTTACATTATCAATATATATTTTTGGTAATATAGATTTGTTTTAAAGTTCCTGTTATATTCTCATGTAAAATTATAACTTCAGAAACTATAAAAGAATATTAAAAAAATAAAGAAAGTGACCTAGAATTGCGCAATAAAGAGTAATAAACGTTTTATTTAAAAAGAACACACTTTTTAAGAATTTTTTTTTAATGAAAAGTATTTTTCTAAAATCAATTTGGCACACTGACATCATGAAGTTAAAAGATGAAATCTGAAAATTCTCTTCATGTAATATAATTTCTTAAATAATATCTTTTCCTATTAGTGTCAGAATTTAATGTATACATATATAATTCAACAAAAATTAAATAGTCTCAAATATCTTATTTTCTCAATTTTAATATTACATGTATTTATTTATACATTTAAAACTATTTTAAGAATATTTGTATAGCCTCAGGAAATACATGCAAAACATCACGTGTTCTTGTATGGATTACTTTCCAAAAATTCATTTATTTTCACTTCGAAAGAAATAGTTATGTTCACTCTGAGACACGCATACTCAGTTTTATATTTCTTAGTAACAGTCTCTTCCTTTAAGTAGAAAATTTCTTATTTCTTATGTTTCGCATGGTTGAATCGTTTTCTATTTCTTCTTGGAAAACTCGCTTTTATGAAACAGTAATTTTTTTAAACACTTTCGTAAAAGAGAATATTACTTAATTTAAAACAGTTGTTCCGCTGAAAGAAATTACATCAACAAGAAAAGCATTTGAATATTTTCATGAATATTAAAATATATATTTCTATATCCGAATTTCCTGACAAGGTAAGAAAGAAATGAACTCAATTCCTCTGAAACATAACTCCATAATGTCAATCATCTTTGAACATGTGAAATAAGACTTCACAAAAACACAATTTATTCTAAGAATATCAAATGCAAAAGGTTTCTTTCCCATGTATTTTTTTGACTGATTTCGCCTTCAACCTAATATTTACGCTGTCACAGAAACATATCGGTGTTCTTCTCTCTACATTCAACTATACCCTATTGTTCAGCTCCACGGAACAATAGGGTAACAATAGGGTAACCGTGGAACTCCAAGTTTTCCACGGAAGTGTGAATAAAAAAAAAAAATATGTAAGAAAGACTAGAAAGATGTAGTTTCTGAAGTCAGCAGCCATTTTAAGGTAATCACAGCCTGATTCTTCAGCTAGCTGCTGTCTGTCTTTAGTCTCGATTACAGTGACATATGTCTGCATTTTCAGCTAGCTTAGGATGTAATTGAAGTGAAAGGACATATGTTTACGAAATGGAAGGATTTCTGTTTTAAGGACTGTATTTCTTAACGTCGTATTTTGAGTGCTAGTCTATATTTAACTGCCCTTGAATGGCATTTGCTATTGTCACTCGCTTATTTAAATAAATTAAATATTAAATCACGTTAATTACTTCGACTGTAAACATTTAAAAATGAAGTCGTCTCTTTTTTCATGTTCTTTAGAATTTTTCTTCTCTTATGTTATCTAAAAGGGCTGTACGGAAACATAATATAAATTTTATTTCAAGAAGCAATCAAATATTAAAAAATATGCTTATTGTTTCTGTTCTTTGATTAATGGTGTTCTACAATCAATGGCTGTACATATCGCTTATGATGCTATGTTAATACTGAAAAATGGAATTTGACGTTATATATTGAAGTTGCCAGAATAAATGGTCTGAAAGAATTATAGGATCGTGATTTTACAACCTGGAGATTTTTGAATAAGTCGACAAGGAAAGACGCAAAAAATGGGACTTTCATATTTTACCTTCATTTTGAATTTGTTTTCTCATTAAAAAATTCAATGGCTGAATCTTTTCAAGGTTATAGTCTGTGACATCAAAATCCTTTTCTAAGCACACATCACCCAAACACCTTGACTGCGTGAAACATATTTTAAATATTGTCATGACAGTTGATTCTAAATTTATCCTCTTCATCTCGTAAATAATCAGTTCTCATAGCGTAGTCATTCGGCAAAATGTAAATTCTTAAATTCGGCATTCGTTTTTAATCTATCTCTAACAGCTTAACAACCAATTTAAAAGAAAAAAAAACATTTTTTTTAATATTTTAAATCTTAATTCTTATAATATACCTAATTGATAAATTTAAAATACATTGTTGCGTATTATTTCCTAAAGCCACGTACTTATTTTTTATTCCATACAATAGTATATTTTTACCGCCGTATGTTATCTGTTTCGTGCAGAAATATTTACTTATGTGTCAATTAATTAAAAGTATAGGGCTTTTACTTTCTACTATTTAATATAAAAATGTAATTTATGTCAGTGGACTTTATGCCATTTATGCATAAGTGCCATTGCGGAATCATTACATTACTATCAGTGGGTTTCTTGCACGTAGTTTAACTTAACATTAGCTTAAACGCTTCGAACCTCGTAAAGATTCAGTTATATATCTGTATACTGGCGTGGTATTTTAAGAATACATGTGATGAAGGACCTCGCAACATGACAGCTGATGATGTCATCCTAAAAGTAACATGGGTCTAACCCATAAAACTGCCACAATGTAGAAAGCACTGTCTTCTAATAGTGCAGTAGGCGTCGATGTTCAGTTTACCATGAGTTTGGACCAAGGCTTCAGTCCATACCAGAAGAAACACAACCAGATCCAGATCATAATTCCATCGCTTTACTATGCGCATATTGCATTCTGGGGCAGGAGGCGTTCTCTAGACATACTCCAGACCTAGACCCTACTATCAGAAGGATAGAGGGTGAATTCGTTGCTCCGGGGAACTCGTTTACACTTTTCAATGGTTCACTGTCGGTATGTTTTGCACCACACTAGCCAATTAGCGTTGTTGGACTTTTTGATCGAAGGCCCATGTGCAGTAGCACGACCATAAAAGCCAAACAGATACGCTTTCTTACATATGGTATTTACCAGAACAACATTTCCATTTGCCTGTTTTGAAACTACTGCAGTATGTGGCCCATCGGTTGGGTGCGGTTACTACAATTGTTTCTAGATAGAACCCCTCGGTTGCTATCTTCCACTTTTGCAGGTCTGTCGACTCGGAGCACATTCCGATAATCACAGCTCACCTTTCACCTCTAATCACATAGGCCACTGTCAGACGTGGGTAATTCAGCTCACTTGACATGTCCCTTAAGGATCGACCATTTTTGTGATACACTCTCTCAGAATCAGATAACTCTGCTTTTCGTGGCGCTTTCAATTTCATTAATGCTAATGTAGTTTCATATACTAGATCATTTTATCGTATTGGTGTAGACCTCACTGGACCTTTTATGATCAAACACAGAACTGGACGAAGGTCTTTCAAATGCTGTGTATGCATTTTTTATGGCTTTCGATGCGTGCTATCCATATAGAAGTCGTCAAAAATCTTTCTTCTAATGCGTTCTTAAAAATCCCTGAAAAAAATAAATGCAAGAAGAGGTAGATTAGAGATATTTAATGATTGTGGCAGTAATTTTAAAGGAGCTGATAAAGAGATTCAGAAGTGTTTCTCAAAATATGAACGAGATGAATCAGTTCGAGCTTATGTTGCCTCCGAAAGTATAAAATGGATATTCAGTCCTCCAGCAGCCTTTCAGTTTGGCGGTTTGTGAGAATCGGCCGTCGATGAAACATCATCTTCGTTGAAGTGTAGGATCTGCAATACTAACATATCCAGAGTTCACTACACTCATCACTCAGGTCAAATCCTGCTTGAATTCACGTCCATTGACAGCAATGTGTGAGGATCCTACAGAGTTTGAAGTTCTCACACCGAAACACTTTGGAGCTCCAGTTTCTACTTTACCAAACCAGGAACGTTCACAAGAGCCTATCTCCCATAGACAAAGATGGCAATTGCGTCAATGCGTCCTACAACATTTTTAGAAGACGTGATCAAGAGAATACCTTTCACAACTGCAACAACGTCCTAAGAGGCGAAGACCAGGTCAGACTGGAGACTTCCAGGTCAACGATCTTGTTTTACTCAAAGAAAAACACTTGCCACCACTATTGTGGCACATGGTAACAGTCATTAGACTCCATCCAGGAAGTGACGTTAAAATCCGTGTTATAACGATAAGAACTGCACACGGAAAATTTCACGAGGCCTATCATTAAGCTTTGTCCTTTATTAAACCATAAAGAAAACTCTTAAGTATGGTAAAAACTATTAATTTATATTAACTCTTGTGTATGATTTTGATCAGCAGCTTCAAAAATGTTTGCATACTATTATGTTTAAAAAAATTATGTTTAAAATTGTAATTAATTGAAAACTGTGTTTCAATGGTGGACGGAATATTTAGGCCACATTTCCAAAACTACATGGCAACCAGAGGCAGATGCAAAATTACTTGCTCGATATTGCGAGATTAGAAATGATCGTCTGTCGCCTTGGTGATTGCCACCATGTAAAATATCAATGTATATATATATATGAAAAATATCGTATATATAAGTGTGTGTAAGGTCAAAATCCTTCAAAAATCACGTCTAATAAGGATGATAATAATAAGCATCTTAAATGAGGAAGCTCATTTAATTAATACCTTGGAAAAAATCACCGGTAAATGATTTTAATACGTGTGTCAAGAACATGGTTTCATTTTGATGCATATGGCAAGAACTCTGTTTACAAGGATTCGTTATAGGACAAGCATTCCTCATCGCAAAGGCTCTTTTTCTAACATTACTTTTGCTGCTAAATATAAATCTTTGAATTTAAAGCAGAATGTAAAAAGGAAGTAAACTCGCTCATCGAATTTTGATTAATTAAGAGCATTTTTATTTCGAAATTTGAAACAAGAAAAATGAAAATTATGTTAATTTTCTGAAATCTATTTACGCAATCAAAACATGCATGTGTATGTAGGTAAATAGTTTTTAGTTTTGTTTCTGTGGATTAAATTTGGAAATTAATGAAAAAAATCTTACAAATAAATTTGAATCTTTTTTAACGTCGATCTAAACATTACTCTGATTATTAAAGATATTAAATTAATCCCCGATTTGAACCGGCAACAGATGATGCACAAATTGTAATTCAATTTATCACTAATTAATAATAATATCACAAAATAATAAAATTAATTAATATTATCAGTCTTAATTACAAATGTGATATACTTTGTATCAACTCAACGACTTAGGAAAATAAAAATGTTTTCAATTATGAAGAATAAAAAAGTTTCGATTTCAACTCGTGTCTGGGAAAATAAAGTTTTTTTTTTTTTTTTTTTTTTTTTTTTTTTTTTTTTTTTTTTTCAATAGGTAAAAGTATTTTAGCAATTAACATTCAAAATGAAACTTTCGTTTGCTTCAGTGTAATATCGCAAGCGGAAATAATACTTGTCTAAGAACGTCAACATGTTTTTCATCACTGAACTTCAAAGAAATGGAACTTAATTGCCGCCAGATATGCTATATCTATCTCGAGTTCCTTTTCGATTGAACGAACAAAATCAAAAGCATCAATAACATTTGCAAATTTAACTCAAAAATTAACGTGATTTAGAGAAAAAATGTTACATAAATTTTCGAATCATCTGAACAATAATTTCTATGTCATTTAAATGCAAATTATACAGGAGCCTCGATATGTTTAAAATATTAATTCAAAAACCTTTAATAAAATAAAATTTCAGCTTTAAATATTTTGGTAAAATGGGCGCAAAACTGTGGTAAAACAGATCAGTTGAACAAGTGCTTTCTTTCAACAACTACTGAACAATATCATTAATGAATATGATGAACAATATCATTAGTGAATATGATGAACCATATCATTAGTGAATATGATGTGAATAAACTGAACAAGTTTTCAGTTTATTCACATCTGCTGTATTTTAAATTATTTTAATTCATACATTTTTAATTAATACATATACACACATAAACGCAAGGTAAGAGATATGCAACATAAGATACATACTATCTCTTTGTAATACACCTTCATGTAAATTTTTAATTTAGTGTTAACCCATTTCTGTCCTAAATATACACTCATATCCAAACTTATCTTTACCTGCATGACATCACAAATTTCTCAGAAACTGCGAACTTTAAGATTACGGATTTGTGTCCAATGTTACGTAACATCGTGACATAAATGCCGAAAAACATGTTTAAATGCCTACGAAAATTGATAAACAATTATAGCATAAAACAATAAAATTCTAATAAAATGTTTCGAGTGTTCAAGGAAAAAAAAACTCAAACAAAAAAATAAAGTTTATGAATTTAATATGGAATATAATCTTCATTGATTTGTACAAACATGTCATAACTACATGCTGGCAATAATATTGCTAACTAAAGTTTGGATTATTAAATTCGCCTGGTTCAGCTTCAAGGCTAGAGCTCTAGGAGGAAAATGGCTCCTTGCCTCTTCTTTTTTAAGTTAGTCTGATAAATTCTCTAACAGCTTAGATCAGAAGACTTTTGGAAGATTGGCTACAGTATTCGCTCAGTGTCTGAATTTTCAAGAAGTTCAATAACAAGATGTGCTACCTGTAAACGATTATTATTGTTCTTAAATAAAAGGATCTTCTAGATGCCCATATTCGAATGGAGGACTTTGTTATTCAAAATTTGATGTCTCTATATACCATTGTTTTTTTTTCGATATATTCTCTATATTCGTAACTGTATGTTTATGTTTTAGTGCGATAAACATACACATACAGTTACGAATTTTGTATTGAGTTATATATTTTTAATAGAATGTTTTTTTCCCCGTGCAATACAGGACGTTACAAATTTTAAGATAAAGCTACGGAAAAGTAAAAATACAAGAGCACGTCCATTTATCATTGAATAAAGGCTGTCGCAGGAGAGCCACACACCCATGTCAACATTCCTTGGCCTATTTCCCATCTGAAAATGTCACTCTGACTCAAAGTATATAGTCAAAAAAAGTTTATATCCAGACGTAATGCATTCAAAGTATAATGTAATGTACTCAAAGATGTAGCGTAATCAAGTATAATTCACCAAATATGTGACTATTTCAACGCATATTTATATGTAGATGTAATGTACTCAAAGTATAATTTGTATGCAATGTACCTCTCATGTATGTGTATCTACTTATCTATACATATATGTATTTAGTATTACCATGTATTTGTTACGTATTGTAAGATATTTCTCCCGCCTTCCTAGCGTGCCTTTGTGATGTACTGGTCAGCACACTGAGCCGGTATTTCAGAGGTCCGCGGTTCAATTCCGGGCGAAGGCGTTGCTGATTTTTCATCTCTTCGGCTTTTCCAAAATATCTAATATGTATTGTGTATCCAATGTAGAAGACTTATTTATTCAAGTTAATTCATTATAAGCATCATGCGTATTTACTCATCAATGTATACGTTTATTATATAAATTTTTCTCCTATATACCCTTGTATGTGTAATGTGTATCCCGTGTACATAATATACTCAATAAGATGTATATAATATACTCAATACACAGGCTGTATATAATATACACAATACGCAATGCAAATTCAATGTGCATCTAATAACAACTCTCTTGACATCGGGGGCTGTTCTAGTTAATGGTAGACGTGGTGCTGTACTGATTAACCAGTATGGTAGAGGCACAGTGCCCATGTCACTCGTACTTGTACTTGCAATTAACATTTAATTTTAGTAAATGTAATTGACTACTATGTTAGCTGTAACCGTAGTTCTACTCCTTTTGCTTTACAGAAATTGCTAGAAGTGTCTCGCGCAGCCTATTTAAATAGCTTTAAAAAGAAACGGAGAGACACTTCAGTTCAGTTGTTGTTGTTTACTTAGATGTTGTAATTTTGTTGATAGGATTGCTTTCTCTGCGCTCAAAAATATAGCTAGTGATTATATTGCGTGATATTGTGATACTGTACGAATATCTTTGAGGGAGAATGCAACATTTTGTTATTTTTCTTGTCATAAGAATAGATTTTATTTTTTTTGTCTGATAAATTTTTTTTGGACTTGTGCATTCAATCAATTACGAACCCGTACTCACGCTACAATACATTCATGCAGATTCTTCCTTTTTTAATTTCTTTAAATATAATGCAGAGCTCTAATATTTGGTAGCAACATTTTGGGAAGTGAAATGTTATTTATAGTGAACCGACCCAAAATGCTAAAACGAAATGCTGACAAAGTTTTCCATGGCATTTCTTACCATTCAAATGCTATGAAATACACTTCATATTTTATATAAATATCATAGAAACGAAACGGCGGCTTTCTAGGCTGTTTTAAGCGTGTTAGATATACGTTTGTGAATATGCATTATCAGCTTCCCAGTAGATGGAGGTGGTACTTATTTGTAAAAGAAACTATGGAATCATATGTGTGCATATGAAGTAGTTCGTCTTTGGGGGTCTTAAACTCCACTATTAAGTAAAAATCGTACTTGTATGGAATGTTAATTTTTTCCTCTTCCCCCCCTTTTTTTGCTTGTTTGTTCTCGAGGAAGATAACAAATGCATATTTTTAAACACTGTACCTGTATATATTCAAGAAAGAGATATTTATAATATGCATATAAAGTCATTTTTCCGAAGTGGTTTTTTACTTAAAAGTTTTGATGCTTGAGTGGCAACTTTATCATGAAATCCATATCAACAGGTGCGCTGATACGTATAGCTTAATAACAAGTTATTTTGTTCTGAATTCAGTTTTACTAAATATTTTGCATTTAATGAACACATATATCATTCTCTTCTGATTCTATCGAGACCGTGAGAATTTTATAAAACATCTAGGAAATAGTTTACATTTTATAAACATTATAGTTGAAAATGTTATTTGATCAATGTAATGTATATAGCTTTCATTTTAATTATTTTCACAGATTAAAATTAAATAATTAATTATCGGGCATACCAAATATTTGTTTAAAACTAGAACTAAACTTCATCAATACTTAATTGTATAAATTTTGAATGTTTCTGTAACATAAACGCATGCAGAATCAATAGTTACATGAAGTAATGGTGATTTGCTTTTCCTTTGTGCATAATTCCACGCTGAAAGATATGAATGTGAAGTTTCTTTGCTCAAACATGAACAAATATTTTGTCAAAACTGAAATTTGTAGCTAGAAATGTCCTTGTTGACATTAAAGCGATCAAAGTATTTATCGAATATACCTCTTCAGAAGCTCAATGTGTTGTTCATTTATTTCAAATGTTTAAAACTCATCAAAATGTTATCACTTTAATTCTATATATATCCTTTTTTCAGAAAATGAAAATTCATATTTAATTTATTACTCTTTATAATTAAATTTCAAAATAAAATTTGGCTTTCCAAACACTTTCAAGACACACATCTTAAGCTATATTGGGTAACCTGAGGGTAAAATATATTATATTTAGACTAGTAATTCTGAAATAAATTTTAAGTCAAACATTTTAAATGAGACTAGGAGTTTGGAAATATGCAATATATTCAAGTTGAATATTTTTTTTATTTTGTCATGTAGTTCGAATTATAAAAAACTGAAATATGTATGTGTTTCTGAAATCACGTAGAAGCTCTAAGCTTAACTGACCTAAGAACATAACAATTTCCTATCTTTATAATACATATGTAGTTCACGTTTGTTTGCGGACACATGTTTTCTAAAAATGGTTTGTCCAAAAAATACAGTTGTTCTTTCCGTCGGTGTCTAGATATCATAGTCATGGAGCATGCTGAATTGAGAAATGAAGAGCTTAACTGACTTATGAAGTTGTATGCTACTTTGGGAATAATTTTAATCGTGTCCAAATTCGCAAAACGTCTTAAAAACAGAACACCATCAACCATCATTGTTCGAAGTAGTACTTGCTATTTTATTAGTTTTATAAGTAAATTACGGATAACATATATTTACAGAATCTCACAGTTTTCCAGTTGAATTTAGCCTGTGTCTTACTTCAAGGTCCCAGGCAGGAATGTGAGGATTAAGAAACATGTTTTATTTGCAAGCTTCTCGGATTGTTTTCGCTGTGTATGCAAAGAATTTTTGTAAAGTTTTATTTAAAACGTTACAGTTAAAACAGGAAGCAAAACCAATTTTACTTTGCGTTCAATGTGCAATGAAATTCAAGTGTCTTATCATATACCTATGACGATTTGAGAAAAATTCTCTCGGCTTCAACTTGGACAAGAAGTTGCTAGCCAAAACGAATGTGCTCAGCGATCTGTTGCGCATACGAATCTGCAGCATTTTTAGGATGCTGGAAAAGTGTTTTTCACCTGAAGTTCTGCCTTGCGTAAGATAGTGATGCTGACTGACCCGACGGGCCCGAGTTCGATTCCTGAAGAAAGCATAGATGTTTACAAGCGTTTAGTGTTTGTGCAGCGAGGGAGTACTCAAAATACACGCGAACCTAAAGTCCAATTAAGTGGTTAATGGTATAGAAAGAGTGATGGGAAATCCTTGGAGTGTTCCCTCGGGATGTCTTTCTTCAAAATAGGGGCCGAAGTTCAGAAATACCTCAATTCGCCTTCCGAGAATCATCGATGCTAATACTGTGGCCAGACGTCTGCGCCAATTTGTTGGCCACTAATGAAAACCAGCTTTATCCAGCATTGCATCTGCCAGCACGGAATTCGTAGAAAACGCGGGTAAAATAATTGCTACATAATCAATTAGGCTTGTGCAGTAAGCGGTAGGACGTTGTTTATAGCTCTATGTGTACTTTCGCCGCTAATTGTTTTAAGCGTAAACTAAGAATATAGGCGCAGATCTCTAAATCAGCATCGAGTTTATGAAAAACATCACCATGCACTCGCTCTTCCTGAAAATGTCTTTATTCCAAACATTTGACTGCCAAAATGCTGAGCTGAGAGATTATTTGGAGCCACATTCAGAAAATAGGAATATACTGAAAGATAGTCAGTCTCTTTATACTTTTTCTGATGTGAAATATATATATTTCCCTATACAGTGTAAGAAATTATATTTTTCCAATTTTCCATGATGTTCTTTTCTAACATATATTTTTTCATAATAATGTATAGGCACCCGAGAAGAGTCTAATTTATATACAAAAAAATGAAGTTAATTTTAAAATATAAGAGTCGAATACCTTACGAACAATACTGAAGAGGATTATTGAGCTATAAAATATAAAACTATTGAAAGTATTAATGATTCTTTTAAAAATTCTTTTGATTTTTAAGCTTTTTTAGATAAAAAAGTAACTATTGATAGTGTATATAGAGTGTTTTAAATAAAATATTGACGTCACAAGTTTAAATTAAAAAAAGTGTTTATGATTTTTGCGGGGAATAATTCTTTTTATAATTTTTGCCGGGGAGTGTTCCAACTTAAAGTCTCTAAAATGATAAATTGCTGTTGTTTTTTTTTTTCGCGACGGGGAAAAACTGAACAGAACAGAGCGCTGTAATCAGAAGTTGCATAGAGTGATTCGGCACCGTGCAGCGCCAGATATTAATATTTGTTTGAATAATGTTTATTATTGTTTACAATAAATAATAAAAACGCATCTATTTTGAAATAACTGACTCAACACTTCAAATCGGAAAACACTACAGGGGGGGGGAATAATGAGAATCTGTTTCGAAGACAAAATGATTCATTATTTATTATTAGCAAATGGTTATAAATAATTAAAATATTTAACTTGATATGCGAGTTTCAAAATCGATTGTGGTCATTTGACACTTATGACTGAAACTTACTAATATTAATGAATTATAGACACGCCAGTATATTTTAGATTTTGCAATTTGATTGAAATTTTATCTGCGTATAAAATATTTTTATACATAATTTGCAGCTGTGTTAGGTAGCTCTGTTAGGTCTGTATTGTTAGGTACTAAGAATTTTAACAAGATGTTGCTGCATTATTATTGTTACGGTTTTTGTATTGATTTAGCTATTTTTAAATAGAATTAATTATTTTTTTTATATTACGGTGCAATGCAGCACGATATTTATTTAAAGAGAAAGCTACTCCGGAGAAATTAAAAAGACAGGAGAACGCGCATTTAATAAATATATATCTCGTAATTGTACACTTTTAATATCCAGAAAAAATCGAAAAAATACGAGGCATTTCTCGTGCATTTAAAAAGATTATAAAAAGCTGGAGGAAAACATCTCAATTCAGCTGCTTAGCAGTTGTTTAGAAAACTGTTGTTTACTGTAGCGAATTCGCGGCGAGATTGGATTAGCTTTCTCTACGTTCCTCTGTTTAAGTTCTATTGAACGTTTTAATAGTTTAAAAGATAACTACTGTGAGATATTGTTCGCATTTCTCTAAGAAAATCTGTTCGTTTTGTATTTATTCTTGTGATAAGAATAAATTTTATTCACATTTCATCGGACTTGTGCATTCAATTTACTACGAACCCGTATGCACGCATTATTATTATTATATTATGCTGTAACAGTACTAAACGACTGGTAGTTTCTTCATGAAATAGTATTTTTTAACCTATTAGTTAAAACAAATTGTTGTTTATCTGCAAATTAAGTACAAAATAGAATATTTAACTGTTTATAGCCTAGTAATTTTATATTGCAAAAGAGATGCTGTTTGTTATTACAATTATAATGCTGAAATGCGGTTTGTTAGCTGTATACATACAGACATGTATGACATTTTAATATTTCAAATGCACATATATGACAATGTCAAAATGATAAAATGCTTTGCAAAAGTCCTTTCACGATACTTTGTCACATCATTTACGCAAACGATGTGTGATTTTATTCATTTGCATAACCAGAAGAAATTTAGCAGAATATTGCAATTAATTATTGGTTAGATAAAATTTTTCCTTTGAAACTAAAGTGCCTTAGTTTTTCTCTTACTGGTAATTTCATAAAGATTATTCAAAAACATAGTTCTTTATACTTTCTGTACTTAAAGTGTGTCTGGATAAAGTCATTAAGCCAATCCCAAGTATCATCAACTTATATTCATTGGTTTTCTTAGATCCCTCACGCTTTCTATAAATTATACATAATTTTCAAGATTTCAGATACTTTGTGTCTTACAATTCTTTGCTTGTGGATCATATCAGTAGATTATAGAAAATTAATTTTGTCTGTCAGTCAATCAGACTGCTGCTAGCAGCGCGTTTTTTCATGTTGCGTAGAGGGGCGTTCCTTTTCGATTTTTGGAGTTTGTTCTAAAATACAATCTCCAAAATAAAGTTCCAAATATTGCAATACTATTGCGAACTTTTAACACAGTTACTGTAAGCGCTACCGGTTGTGAGAAGACTTAATAAAAATTATTTAAAAAGTATTTTAAAACAATAAATGCTTATTATGGTTTTAAGAAGTATTTAATAATTATAAATGTTTTCAAATGTTTAAGATACCTTTCTTTCTGTTTACATTACAGAAAGTAGGAGAATCGAGTAAACTTTTACATTGTCATCGAAAATTTTGAGAACAAGAAACAAGCAAAATAATATCATAATTTAAAATGTCGGAAGTATAACAGGAGGGGCAGTAAACTGAGGGACCGCCCAGAGCGGAAAAAAACACCAGCTACGCAATTGACCTGCCCACAGCGAAACGGTAGAAGAAAATATGCCTAGAATTTTGATCGCTGCTATCTTAAATAAATATTCCTAGTAGTTATCCACCACGTTCTATGCATTACGTAACTGGCTTGTGCCATGGTTGGTCTAAAGCTTGCCTGAAGACTTATCCTCTCTCAAATGGACCCAACCACTTCTCAACCGAGGAACGCAGAATGGACATCTTCGTAAAGCGGTTCAATATTGTCGCGCTGTAGTAGTTGAGATCCAGTGATGGTAGAAAGGCGTCTTGTGTACTACAGAGATTCTGGTATAGCTTTCACCTGCACTTGTCTCGCGCTGAAGAAGAAATACTTCTCAGCCTTCTTCTGTCTCGCAAAGATCAATCAATCAGATTTACCTGTAAGCGATGATTTAAGGAAATGTTTGACATTCTATTGTTACGTATTAATCGTTTATTTTCAAGCTTAAGTTGTTTTGATTATTATTTCAGTTTTGATTTGTAATTGAAGTTCTAATTTTTTTTATCCTTTTTGAAGTAACATAAAGACTTTAATGAATGAAGAATATGAAACAAATTTACAAAGACCGGAATTATCTTGTAACAATACAATAACGTTACTGAATGAAGAATAAGGCGATATAATACGGAGGGGAGAAGTCAAGTAGAAGTTATACATCATTTAAAATTTATGTAAACTTCTACTTGACTTCTCCCCTCCATATTATATCGCCTTATTCTTCATTCAGTATCTATTGAAGGTAGCTAGCATGTCTAAAAGCCTGGTTTCGTTATGCGCATGTTCCTTATGTGGAATGTTCGTTGTGCAAGGCATTTGTTTTGCGTGGACCTCACTAAACTTTGTGATTATAAATGACTTTAAAAATTTTAATATATTCTTGTTTACATATTGCGAACTCTGGTTCTTGTAGCAAATATATTTAATGTGATTCTAAATACAAAAATATTCGCAGAGAACCTGAAAGAAGATCTCATGTAATAATTCTTATACGTAAATTTTATTGATAATTCCATAGACATCACACTTGTTACATTATTTTACGTTAAATGAAAATACATCACAATTATTATTATCTGCAATTTGAAATTATGGTAGCAAAGTATTTTAGTAATTCCATCAACACAATATTTTAATAATATTAATCCAAATTTGAAATGCACAAGGTAAGATGCTGCTAAATAGCTGCAAATTTCATAGAAATATGAATATATTTTAAAACTGCTATCCCTCAAACCTTGATGTTGCATATTAGGAATATCACATAGGGCAATTGAAATAGTTTTAAATTCAACTTTGCATTTCAAGCTAATGCGAAGGAATCGATGCTTTGTACTGCCGAAAATTAAATAAGTCTAATGCATGTTGTTGTAAAACATGCTGCTGTGGAATTAGCAGAAGTCCTTGGAAGTTAATTTGGAGACTGTTAGATGAGTTATCAGGCTCTTTGAATTCAAGGGCCTAGTGACAAGAAGTAAATTCGTTGTGTAAAACTAAGGGGAAGGGAATTACATTAATTTAATTCATTCGGACGAATTAAAATCTTATATAGTTGGAGCCGAAGGACGAAATACTATGGAAAGAAAACGAAGATATGTATCTAAAATATATGTTGCCTGTTGTTAATGATAAAGACGAAGCCAATAGTTTGGTGAAATTTTGTTGTATGGCATAAAAATTTAATTTTTATAGGAAGCATTTTTGGTCATTAATTTATGCAAAGATTCTGAATAAAAATTTGAAAGCATGTGAGAAGACCTTTGAAGGGAAATCGCTTTTATGCTCTGTCATATTAGTGATTATAAATATGCTCTTCTGAGTGTATGATAACTTCTAAATGCATAAATTATATTTCTTATGACTACTGCGACATTAAGTTATCAAAATTCGTAAGTATTCTCTCTACTTAAATTATGTATAACATGAATAGAATAACTGGAGAAAGAGACATTAATTTCTTCAGAAGTCCAACTGAAAGTAATTTTGGCAAACGAATAGAATAATTCTGAACATTCTTACAGAAAGGATATAAGCTAAATTTATGCCAAAGAGCATGAAATTTAACTAATGGACACCCATTTAAATATTAAATGTTGTTTTTTTCATATTTTCCCTAAATATTAATTATGTGTTCTAAATAGCCGACTACTTACCTGAGTGCTTTTAATAAGTTTTTTTTTTTTAATATGGCAAGTTTTTAATGATATACTTTTAAATAACTGAAGAAATTCGAAATTCTGAAAGAGACAAGTAATACCACATAAGGGAAAACAAAACTAAATCCTTTATTGTTTAATAAAGCATTTTTTTCGCAAATAAATTTCAAAAGCGTTATTGCCCGAAAACATATGTACACAATATTGCGAAAATATAAAAGCAGGTAGAAGTGACCTAAGCAAGCAGATTCGTAAGTGAATTTAGATGGAAATGGCTCGTTTTTGTGACAAAAATTATCCGCTGATGTAAAATATCATTCTTCGTACGGAATTCAAGCAGCATGCATTTGTACACAAACGACAAACGAGGAACTGACGGACATACATTTCAACTATCCGACTACGGGTGGAAACAGAGCACCTGCTCAGAAGAGGTAATGATAAAAGTTACCGAGTAGATGTTCGAACTTATTAACCGGGAACTGTTCCAGAGTGAATCGTTCTACAATTGCACACATGATGTGGCCAAAGAAAGCTATTTCAAAACTCCCGAAGCGGAAAGAGATATATAATTGTGCTGCAAGCAAGGTGCTTTGGTGTGAGCCAACTAACCGTTTGGTGAACTTCAAAGGAATAATAAATGCATCTTTATTATTATCAAATTGCGCAGGGGTTGAAACCGATTATCCTGTTAGTGTTAACTTTTCCAGCTGTCACCTACAACACACTGCTGCAAATGCAATCTTCCCTTCATTAGTCATATTCATTGACTACTACAAGCTACTTTTCACATTCGGATATTTTTAACATCCACAAGTTTCATCTTTGATAATCCACACAGCACAATAGCACTCGTCGACAAGGCACATCTCTCCATTATAGTTTGGGTGCAGAATTACTTAATAGGAGCAAACAGTTCTATCCGCTTGCTTAAAGGGTGGCATGCACGTCATCTTTCTACAATACATCTTGCCCAATTTCCACTCATGTCCATAAATTAAGGATAATTCGGAGTCACGCGGAAATCGAACTCTAAAATAAATCACTACACACATCTCCAAGAATCATATGCAAATTTCAGGACACATCTTCAAGAATCATATGCAAATTTCAGGAAGTAACCAGATGACACCGATGGTACGTCACAATGACGAGAGTGTAAGAGAGTGATATATAAGGAATACAGGCAAAGAAGTAAAATTGTTCGCAGGCGCTGTATAAGCATTTCAGTGCAATAACCGAATAGTTATGAACCAAAGGACGCATTTGGATGATTTTTTTACGTGGTAGAATTATCGGCCGTCTGGACTGTGGGCGTACCCAACTGGAAGTATCAGACGAACTTAGAATTGCCCAGAGTGTCATCTCCAGGCTTTGGCAACGATTCTAAGATGATGGTAATGTGAGTAGACGTTACAGCACAGGTCGCCCCAGAGTTAAAACGCTGAATGAGGACCGGTATTTGGCAGTTACTGCCAAAAGAAACAGGCGGAGCACAGCCTCAGACCTGTCTCGTCAGCTCTCTTGAGCCACTGGTACGACAATTTCAAGGCAGACCGTGTACAGACGCTTAGGGCAGATTGGTCTATATGCTCGTAGACCTGTCAGATGCGTTCCACTTACTGCAACTCACTGTCTCCTGCGGTTAGCCTGATGTAGAGAGCATGCATTGTGGGCACCGCAACAGTGAGTTTGTGGGATGTTTTCCGACGAGTCCAGGTTTAGTTTTCAGTCTGATCCTCGCCGGACTTTCATATGGAGGGCTCCAGGTACCCGTTACCACCAAGAAAACATCATTGAACGACACCGTTAAGGTGGTGCAGGAGCGCTCGTTTGGGGTGGAATTATTCTGGGTTCCAGAACTGACCTGCATGTTCAAATTAGAACCATGACAAGCCAAACCTATCGGGGCGTCATTCCCGAAAAACACGTACGTTTGTTTCGGGGCGCCATGGGCGCACAATTTGGGTTTATGGATGACAATGCCCGTCCTCACCGTGCAAACATCGTAAGCGAATGCCTTCAATCGGAGGATATCACCCGCATGGACTGGCCATCATTCTCACCGGACTTGAATCTAGTAGAGCACGTGTGGAACATGCTTGGCCGACGAGTTGCAGCCCGTCAACCTCCTCCTACATGTCTACCGGAACTTTGGAGAACATTGCTTTTTGAGTGGTGTAATATCCCCCAAGATCAGATCGATAGTTTGATACTCAGCATGCCTGGGCTTTGTACGGACTGTATTGCATCGTCTTGAGACATGCAATGTATTAACTATCATACCAAACATGTAATATTGGTTTTTTTTAATAGTGTTTTTTTTTTTTTTTTTTTTTTTTTTTTTTTTTTTTTGTAATTTGTTCCAGGGAGAAAATTCGCTAATTTTTTTAATAATATCAAACATATAGCATTTTTTTTGCTCTTTACCTTTTGTTTAATAAATAAGCTTTACAAATAAGTCAAATTTGTTTTGCTTCTAACTCTTCCTTTGCCTGATTTTGCATTATCCTTAATTTATGGACATGAGTGTATTTGCAATATTATGCAGTTATTCTCACAGAATAGTTTTCAGCATAATGCAGTATCAGCTCACTTTAAGAAGAAAATTTTCCTCAATGCTACTTTACGACACTCGTTGGAATGGAAGGAGTGGATCTGTTTCTTGGCCACCACTTTCGCGAGACTGGATATGCTCCGAAACCTTCTTCTGGAGGCTCATTAAGATCCTATATCATACAATTCCGTTTGAGTCTGACAAAGATCTGGTGGGCAGACTGTAACCTGCATGTCTGAATTCTTGGCCAGTGTAAGCGAATTTTTGCGCCACCGCTGGGAATTTTGTGGTATTGTTGCCTGGTCGCATTTTCGAGCATTATAATACTCGAAAATGCATTATTTTTTCTTAAAAGTTTCGGTCATTAATTTTGCGTTTCAACTTTACCTGTCCTCTTCACTTATAGTTTAAATATTTTGTATATGTTAACATTTAACTATGACATAATGCATACATATTCTATCACATTTTTTGTTTCATTTGGCTTGTCTATTTATAAACCTTTCTAAAAGTAAATTGAAAATAAAGTACTAAAATGATGATTTACTCATATAATATTGTATAATAACTACTTTAATACAAGTTTCAAATTTTACAACTTGCAAACATCTTTATTTTTGCTGTTAGGTTGCTATCGTAGGATTCTTCAGTCGTGCATTATAACTGCTGATAGCTGCATTTCACGCCGTTTAAGTTCTGATCTAACTTCGCTTTAAGCTGATTGTGTAACCTTGGTCTGCTGGTTTATTTGAATTTAAATTTTACATTTGACTTATTGTTATCTTAAGTTATCTCGCCACAAGCGATTGGCTGAGTTGTAAGTACAAAGTGCGCCTCCTCTTATTGTTTAGATTTAATAAAGGTATTTCTCCTTTTCCATTTTCTCAAATGAATGTTTTAATAAAGGGTTTAGTTTTAATAAAGGTTGATTTACACCCTTCTCAAGCTTGAGTTGTTACTTTATATTTAACTGTAATTAGATTAACGAGTGTCAAGTATTTAGACATTTTGGATGATAGCCAAAGACGTTAAACTACAAATTATTTTCAAAGTAGACAAATTCTGATTGAAGGAATATTTAGTTCTAATTATAACTAATAAGTAAAATATAAATAAATGAATCTGATATTTGAATAAATATTCACATTAAAGTTTTACATGTATTTATTATTCCATAATTTTTTGCTGTTATTTTCTAGAATTGATCGTTCAAAGGATACGGGAAACTGCATTTTCAGATTCTGGAATATCGCCAATAATGTTGATTTACCAAATATTATTACTATTGTCATATTTGTATTTGCTTGTCTTCAGTATTTCAAAAGCTATTTTTTACTATTTGAGTTTGAGATAAGAAGATTCATACATAATTGCTATTTTTTTTTTAAACAGGAATTTAGAACTAGTCGATCTTCCTTATAATTTCACTTTACCACCTTGTGACACTTTACTTAGAAACATTAAAGCAAGCGCTTTTGTTTTGGTACACCGACCCCTCAAAGATGGACGGACAATCAGAAGATTTACAAATGTTCAACACCCTCATCTTCACTGATGGTTCCAAAATGGACCACAATGTGGGATGCGCGTTTGTTACGTTTCAAGGCCAGGAGCAGGTCACGCAATGGAAGGGATATCTTCACGGGAACAACAGCGTCTTTCAAGGGTAGGCAGTTGCTATCCAGAAAGCAGTACAATATATTGCCAGCAACAACATCAAAAAAGCTGTTATAGTATCCGATAGTATGTCAGCTCTGCGAGCCTTGCAAAATCCGGCGCACTCCTCCTCAATAGTCCAGGAAATTCAAAGCCTCTTACGACAGTTCAAACATCTGGAAGACCGCCTGACATGGACGAAAGCCCATGCAGGAAATATGGGAAATGAGGCAGCAGACCTCCTTGCGAAAGACGCTGCCCTAAATAAGGAAGCTGAGGAGGTAGCATTACCGTGGCCACACTCTACCTTAAAAAGAATGCTCCATCTGCAAGCACTCTCAAAGTGGCAGGCTGAGTGGAACATTCCTGAGACCGGCAGGCGTACTCATTATCATCTTTTGTATGTTAATCCAGCCAGGCTCTACTCTAACCCGCACCTGGTCCGTTATGTTACAGGCCATGGACCCTTC
Source organism: Stegodyphus dumicola (assembly GCF_044657685.1). Taxonomy (NCBI): domain Eukaryota; kingdom Metazoa; phylum Arthropoda; class Arachnida; order Araneae; family Eresidae; genus Stegodyphus; species Stegodyphus dumicola. The sequence continues at coordinate 37,085,581 of NC_140777.1, read as the reverse complement.
CCGGAGTACTTTGCCAGGCACGGCACGACTGACACAGACCAGTGCAGCTGCGTCACCTGGGTACTCCGGAGCATTACGTCACTACCTGCTCTCTGACCAACGGGATGCACATACGTATTCCCAATACAAACACACAGGCATTCTGTAAGCTCATGGTCAAACAGAAGCACCTCTGGCGGCTGCTCATCAAAATTATGGAGAAGCTAGCCAGTCTCGGCACGGACCTCTGCGCAGCAGAATAAATGACCCTAGAGCGACCATTACAGCAGGAAGTATCCTCTTTTAATGGCAACAACTGGAATACTAATCGTTAGTACTTTAGAGACTATCACTACATCTTTGTCTTTATCGTAACTTGTTATTTACACAAATGCAACAATTTTACTGCCAAGGTATACCACAATTGTTTGTAATCAATCATTCATTTTCAATAATGTACTCACGTATTTGAATTAGTGTTGTCTTAAGGGTTCTCTATATCATGGTGACGTGGTGCTATACTAATTAACCGTATGGTAGAGGCATAGTGTCCACGTCCCCCGTTCCTTATCCTTATCCTTATCCTTATCCTTAAAAGTTATTGTTGCGTTCTACTGGTTCGAGGATTTGAAATGATTAATGACAACACATTATGAAGGATCGAGCACACCTTATTCGTCAGTATTACACAGATGAGTTACCAAGAACATGTATACAGCCGTCGAAAAACTACGATAAACAAGCTGAAACAACCAGCAACACAAACTTCAGGCTATCAGACTATAACTGTGAAGACAGCTTAAAGGCACAACACTAAGTGAAGACAGCTTCACGGCAAAGCACGCTGGACCGACCGAGCTTCTGACTCGGTCGATCGCTCTCGAGCTAATCTCTGAACTCAAGACACTACTATTGAACTCGACATACTATTACTTAAGATACTCTCTACTCCGCGTACAGGCAGGGTACATATTTTTCGGGAAAACTGGTAAGAATTTGTTCTAGAATGATCTCTCTCCGTCTATAGCATATCGCCAATTTTGTCGCCAAATGTTAGATTTCGTTCCAATTCTGGCAACTCTTCATTCCCTTGGTACTTTCTGGCAACCCTAACATCGCTTTGCGGGGAAGCAATCTTATCGCAGCTGGGCTTTTCGTAACACTATTATAAAACATTTTACTATCTTAAAAGGACCTACTCTTTGTTATGGAATATAAGTTTCTCCGAATTTTACAGGTTTTTGCCCTGAATTCTTAATGTTTCCCCAAATACCATGATTTTTTATTTTTATTTTATTTTTTATAATTATTCCAAAAGGTTCCTCTTATTTTTAGCCTTGATTTCTTTCTTTCCAACAAATCTAGTTCGAAATCAGATCCATGAAATTATTCTTGTCGTCTCATTTGATAATATAGAATCCTGTTTGTTATTGTTCACCAATGCAACAGCTTTTCTAATAAGAACAACAATGCTATCTAGTAAGACTACTTTATAAATGTAATATATAACATTCACAACATTCTTTTACTGTTAAACATATTTTTTTTATCTATTTTTTATTCTGGTAAATAAAAACTCTATTTATCAAAAATTAATTAACTAGTTGTATCAAGTTTTGAAAACTATTTTTGCAGTTCTTCATCATAAACTTCCTATAGAAAAATACTTATCTGGAAATGTCAGGTAGAGACAATACATTTTGTCGGCAGCTGAATAGTATTCGTTAGCTCTTTATGCTCGAAATTCCTCAGAGAGAGAGAGAAAGCTTTGTTTTCTAACTTCATAACCTTCCGTCTTGCACAGAAGTTTATTTTTCTAATCTTTATTTCTTACCTAGTAAACACATCTGACCATTTATCTTCCCTGGATTGAAATAAAATTGCGAAAGAATTAATTAGCACTGTAAGAAGAAACAGAGCGTAAGAATTCGATTAATTTCAGAGGAATTTTTCTTAAAGCCTGATTAATTAAAGTCTATGGAGCCAGAGGGGAAAGTAACGCTTTGATGTATGTCTGTTGGAACCTTTATTGAGACATTTAACTTAAACAGCAAGGAATAACTACAAGAAAGAATTTCATTCCATTAGTTTACTTCTGCAAATTTGCTTCAAAATAATTTGTCATTAAATCAATATTTGTAATGGCGAATTTTGCTTTTGATGCTTACTTTTGGTTTAAACGACTAAAATCCTACATCCTATCTCATTTAAAATTTGTGACACCGATCAACTATTTACCGTGCTTTGTAATACAGTTTTTTCAGAAGTTTTATCTTGTATTTTTTGGCTTGTCTTACACCCGCTATTGGTGGTGTAAGACAAGTCTTACACCCACTATTTGGCTTGTCTTATACCCACTATCTTACACCACTTACTTACACCCACTATTTGGTTTTTACTGACGTTTAAACTTAGGGTATTTGTAAACTGCAAAATACATATCAGATGCCAAAATGAGTTTAATCCAGATAGTTGTTAGATTTATTAAAATTTTTAAATCTTTACACTAATCAATTATTTTAACATCAGCACATACGCATATAATTTTGCGTTGCAAACATGAACTATTCAAACTGTTCTTACCATAAGTAGTGAAAAGTACATTTATAAGATTAAATCTCTCACAAGTATTTTATCAAATTAATGAAACGTGAATTAGATTGAAAACCTTCCAGTTTTTGAATTGCTTGTAATGTTATAAAAAATGAAATTAATTTGTATTTTAGGAAATTCTCAAAACATTCCTCGTAAAGTTATTTTGTAGTTTGTTATTTCGTAAAGTTATTTATACATATTGGAACTACCTTAGTTAAGAAAACTTAATTTTGAAGTTCTTTTCTCTATAAGAAATATTATTAATATAGTTTAAACATAGAAGTGTTATAATTACTATCAGCGAGCTCTATTTCGTGCATTCAGTCTTGAAGTGAACAGAAATTGGAGTGACTCTAGCGATACAGATATATTCAAACTTAACACCATTAAACAAATTAAAGGACATATGCAAAATTATCTATATATAATAACTTAAGATTAATTTTTTGTACGTAATTTTCACATGCAACGGAAAAGGGACAAGCTGAAAATATTTTACAATCAGTTTTATTTAAAATTTGTTAAAAAAACACTTTTAACGAGAGATAGGTTAAAAGATAATAATATCCTAAGAGAAATTATGACTGTCAGTTCACAAATGTACCTTATTATGTGAACTGAGATTAAACAGGAGCTTTGGCAAAATTTATTTTCAGTTAATTATATTTTTCGAGGAAGCAATATCACTAGTCAAATATTTGTACAGAGGTGCATTCTAAAAGCTATGTTTAGTCTTTGGGGTTGCAAAAAGGAGACTTATTTAGACAAAAAAAAAAAAAAATGCAAAATTTTATTTCTTAACATTTATTCATATCCCGCCGGACACTACAATGATAAACCACTAATTCACCTCTCGAGTAAGACTGTTATGTTTCCACCTTCCCTTTCGTTTCGGATATAATAGCTGTCGTCTGTAGTACAGGAAATTGATAAAACAGGTAAAGGACTGATGAAATGGACCGCGAAACGAGTGAATGACTGATGGATTCATCCATTTCTGACAACTGATGAAAGAGCAAGTTTTCTGCCTTTGGCGAAAATAATAATGAAGTTACGAATTGTGTACATGTGTAAATAATTTTAGTGAAATTATATGAGGAATGGTAGTATCTTTTGTATAATGTAACATGAAAAGTCCGAAGAAGTGAAGCTTTTAAGTAAAAATAACACGCCGAACAAATATTAATTTAGAAGTCAAAAACAAAAATCAGAGCTATATTTGCAATTTTACAAAGGCAAAATACCAAACACACCGCGTAGAAAAAATGAAGCAAAAAATAAGCCTGTTTGGGGCTCCTTAACATTGAAAATATAACGCTGATTTTTGTTGTTCGACTTCTAAATTAATAAGTGAAGCTTTGCCGAAGAAATACGATTACAGGGGCAAGTCTATTTAACATTGAGTTAAATGCCTCTCTAGCTAAATTTACGAGATATCGCCAAGCTGGCAATGTATTGACAAATATTTCTGCACAAAAGTCATAACAAATCATGGCGACTATTTGGCCAGTCCCTGTCTAACTATAATTGACACTGTAACCGAATAACTGGAAATTAAACGTAATGTAAAAGCATCCAATCCTTTTATTTAACTTTATCCGTATATGCCTTCCAGTAAATTAGAAAAATGAAAGGTACTATAGATTTCTCGGCTACCGGAGGAAAATTACGTAAGACAGTAGAGATCATTAGCTCTCAGTTTTTCAGTTCAGAAACGACTTCGGAGTACTGAGATCTCCGTATGAACTTCGCTCTTAGGATGTGCTTTACATTGCTTGTTTAACTTCATTAGTAATTTGAAGTGTTACTGATTGTGCTTAATGTGTCACCGAGCGCCGCCTGGGATAACCACTGACCTGACTCTATTGCACAGTGCTAACAGTCTGTTACACAGTGCTAAGTCTTACAGTGCTAATAGTCATCCTGGCAGAAGGAATTATGTCTTCCATGTAAAAATATAAATATTACATGTTTATACATGGCCCTTTGTATAAGCATAGATATGTTAATTACAGACATTGTTTTGTATCAGTTGCATGAGATAGTTAGATATAATCATGACAGTTATGTGCACATTTATCTGATTACAATACGTTTACTGAGATAAAGTAAACTTGTAATTCAGTTACACATTGGATTCTTTATGTCATTTTTAACTGCTTAATAACATTATGTTTAAAACGTACATGCAAAATGGACAGTAATAAGTTTACATTGCAATAGTTTTGCTCTTAAATTCTAGTTTGTTGATTTTCAGTTGCTGTAGTACTGTCTGACTTAAGCTGGAAAGAGAGTTACGTAACTTATTTTTCTGGTACCTTAGCTGATTTGCTTGGTATAGTTTCAACTGTTATTATAGTTGTAGTACTTATCTTTGTTACTGTTCAATTACTTGGATATTAATATAGGAGATAACTACACTAATCTGTTCCTCCGTTATCTGCGACTTGTTAGTTCAATGTTTATTTTTTTAAAGAAATACGCTGATAAATTCATCTCATATGTTAATAAATTCGCTTTTCAAGTATTTTTTAAATTTTAGCTCACCTTTTCACATTGCTACAATAAAATTCTGTGTTAAATCCCAAATTTCATTTGTAATAGAGAGATGCTGTGCAGTGATGCTCGTTTGGTCTACATTTTCGGGTGGAATGATTTTTGTTTCCTCATTTGCAAATCCGAAACGCAGAGTGTCGCGTATCCCAGCTAACATCCAAAGAGATCGGAAAGTATTTCTCACGTGTACATTTTCTAACTGGATAACTTGTTGAAGTATTTTGAAATCTGCATTGGTTTTTCACAGAGGCAGAAAAAATTTAAAATTTTTAAAATTTTACAAAAATATAACAAAACTAATTAACATTATTTCTTAACATTATGTTGATATTCAAATTAAATAATATACTGTCATCAAATATCGATGAATAAACTATGACACGATAGATAAGTAAGTTAGCGACAAAAGAAATTACAGTGAAATTTCACATGTCATCTTTCCTGAAATTTGTCAACGTCCTTGACAGCGTAGGTAAATATCGAGTTTTGAACTTCACAACTCTAAAGCGACAGCTTTATCAAAAACCCAAATCGTTCAGGGTCGTTTAAATACAGAGCTGCTTAAACCTTTTTCAGCCGTGACCCCTTTTTTCACTGAGATTTTTTTCGCGACCCCAGGACCCCATAAGCATTGCGCAAATTGGACACACGCATGGGTGAAACTGTCAGTATTTTCACTTGTACTGTAATATACTATTGCAGTTTTAGGTCACTAACCTTAATTTCTAATTCTAAGACATAGAACAGTGTGAAAAGTTTAAATAAGTAACAGACGAGTGAGCGTCACGAGCAAAGCAAGTAAAATAAACGTTTATATTATAAGAAGAATACGTCAAAACATTTTGGTTTTTTAATTTGTCTGTATTGTCTTATCCTTGGCTATTTTCAGACACATTGTTTAAAAATATTTGCTAATTGTATAATTATTATAAATAGTTAAATAAATATCAAAACTAGTAAAATTTTTGGCTAATCCCTGCTGCAGGTCCCTCTGGTCTAGAATTTGAAATTTTAAATGAACCCACATGAGTTTGCTTATGGTTTAGCTTTACAGTGGGAGCATGGTGGGCTGTTGGAATTAGTTGAAAGCAGGAAGTTGAGAAAAAACATAAATGCAGCAGAATAAACAATCAGAAGTATAAATAAAACTCTAAAGTTTGAACTTGAGGATTCTTTTAAATACAAATATGTAAAATTGAATTTCGATGTGGTAACTTCACATTCACAGTGATTAGCATGTGTATGGAGCTTCATAATCTTGAGGTTATGTGACAAAAATCTATCATCCATCCATCCATCTACATTCGCGCCAAAAATCTATATCCATCCATCCATCCACATTCATGGTGAAGTAGCGTCTTTTAAATCTTTGCTGAATGGCAAAATTAGTATTTGTTTGAAATCAACGATCACAAATATAATAAAATAATTTTTACTTAATCTTTGACAAATGCTTTGTTTACCAGTACTTGTTCAATTTTTAAGTTATTTTTTCCCTTGAGAAAAGACGATAATCAGGATGTCTTCCTATCGATACTCAACTCCAAATTGAAGCCGGCAATTTTAAGTTTTTATACCACGACACCCAGATGCCTTGGCAAACGGTCAGAGGCTTAGGAAAAGGTACTGGCACCTTTCCATGCTAGCCGCGCTAGTTAGACCACCCCATCGATCCCTGCTAATAAAGAATAATTTGAAAGGGGTAAAGTAATTATATCCATTTATTACCTCTCTTGTAGAACTCTTTTGATTATGAAATTCCTACTCACATATGAATTTCTTATTATGTAAATCCTAAAAATTTCAATTATGATATTTCTATACTTGAGGCACTGTTATACAAATGGATTATAATTTTAAAGGAACTACCCTCAAAAAAGTCGGGACAAAATTATAATCAGCTTTAAATTCTAGAAAGTTTAAATGCTTAAAGCTTTGCAACAGATTTCGGAAAGCTATTTGTAAAGCTTACCTTCTCTTGAGTATTTTTTCATCGATAGGATATTATGAGAAATAATCAATGGTGTCGACTAAGATGGCCGCTATTGTCGTCTTGAAGGCTCTAAAAATTTTCATACAACACGAAAGGAAGATTGATTGATCATGTGGCACACCACAGCACGTGTGTGGCAATTAACTGTCATTACGTAGCACCATGTGTTTAAAACATTATCTAAGCCATCGAATCAATACTGAGGACCGTTTCCTTTCTTTGTCATCAGTTGTGATGGCTTCTATGAAACACTTTCGTCGTTAGCTGAATTTAAAATGCTGTGTAGAAATGCTGATGCGTAAGAATGCTGTATAATTCATGTGTTTTGCTTCCTTATGAAATGGTGTTTCAAATGTTGCTCATTCCGTAGATAATGAAAATGTTGGCATTTATTTAAAGTTTTTCAGGAAAGGTCTGATTGTTATAGTGCTAATTGCAATATGTTTAAACTAGTTATTATATTATCTTATCTAATACACTGTGGCAGAATTACGCTATTGTCCAAATATTAAGGAAAAAAATCGAGAAATTATACAAGCAACAAAGAAGCAACAAATAGTCCAAAATCTGCATGCATAACAAATAAAAATGTAATCAAAAGTTTGCATACCAACATATGTTAATTCTTTATCAAAAGAGGCAAAAATATCTTCCTTTCAAGCATTTGAAACACCTGTGTATAGGAATTTCTGTTGGAATGAATTTCCATCCTCTCCGGCTATGTAGAATGCTACATTAACAATAACCTATTCAAATGAAGTGATCACTTCTTTCTTTGGGGAACCTTTGCTACTGCGTGCTTTCAGCTACTGTGTGCAGTTTTTTTAGGACTGGATTACAACTGCGAACATCAATAGCTAAATAGTGACTATAATCATACCGCATTGAAATAAGAGAGCTTATTTAGTCGCTTCAGGAGAATGATCGGCACGTCATTTACCAATTTCCGAAACTAATGAGACGTGCCCTAACGTAATGGAACTGAGGGAATGCATCAGGTAGAAAATAAGACACACGCTTTCCGGTGATCTACCGATACGTGAATGCACGGACTATACTGGCGATTTCGCTGTGAGAAGGTTCACAAGCAAGACTTGTTAGGAAAGAAAACGGTCTACTTTCTGCATAGACTGCGTCTCCGTTAAGGACTTAACAATGGTAATCAAATTAGCCAATCTTAAAAATATATATAAAGGAGCTGAGTAACGCGATTTTATGAAAAGTAACCGGGCGTTTCAAAAAAAGCCTAAGAGAGTTAAACGCAGTTTGAACTTAAATATCAAATCGTTCCGTTTGTTCTTTGAACGTTCCGTTGGAACTGGTATCTAAGTGAAGCAAACTTGTCGTGAAAATCAGAAAATTGAATGTCTAAGAGCTGCGTACAATGACAGGATTCTGAGAGAAATCTGCTATAGACTAACAACTTCAAATCAGTTTGCTTTCAAATTTCAAGCGTCGATAAGAGCAGAAGGATTTATGCAAACACTTTGATGACGACTATATACAGGTGATTGTATGGAAGACTATCATTAAGTTGCGACTCACTAGCGCACTTGTACACAGAGACGCGCTTAATGCAATATTAAGGTAATATCAGTTAGGATCCGAAACAATTAGGGATACTGTGATCATGGTTTTGTTCACAAAGTGATTTTTTGACGTTTAGATGTCTGTTGAAAGTCTAGAAGTGCTTATTATGCGAGTGATACTAGCGAAATTCGTACATATAAACGTGATGGTTTGATGAAAGAGTTGCTATTAATCTACATACCTTTCTTCAGGGTACTGTGACTGCAAAGTGGTATAAAATTTGCATCTTTGCTCATTTCTTGTGTCAATATGTATTCATGCTATTTTTATAGAGAATAATGTGTAAGTTCACAGAATTGTATTATTGGACAATATTGTCGAAAGCGACAGGAGCCATAGTAAGTTGCTTAAATTTGAAGGACTAACTTTGAGGGTTCAATAGATTCTTTTCTTCAGTTGCAGGAGTGAAAATGAAGAAAGGGGGCATGTTTTCATGAAATAAAAAGACACAAATGTTTCGGGAACGTTCCGGCTAAGGAAGAAAAAGAATGCCATTGATTCCGACAATTGACAAAAAGAGATAATTCTCTAATAATTTTTATAAGTTTAAAAATTAGAACTAAGATCATTAACTAAATCTGAAAGCTTGTTTTGAATGAGAAATGATTGCAGGAAATCTAATTCGACGAAAGATATTGGTTAAATAATTAGCTGCAGAGAAAGAGGAAATGTGATTTTTTTGGCCGGGAATGTTGGGCTATAGAGGATTTATGTATATATTATTTCCTAACATATGTTTCACGATCCTTGGGGCAAGATGTATATTTGCATAAAGATGTCATATGCAGAATGGGAAAGGCGAATACTATTTTATGGCAAATAATGACAAAAAAGATAAACGTTTTTAAAATACGTGCAATTTTATAACTAATTTATTGAAAGATACGAATAGTTACTGAATTTGTATAATTGTTCAAGATGCGTCTTAATCTACTGATGAGAAAATGTTTAACTGCTTGATCAAGAATACCAAATAACTAAATAAATAATTAAACAAATAAAAAACCTAAAAAACCTTTGTAAATTACAACTATTACCAAGTAATTGAGTTCTTGATCACAATCCGATTTAGAAAAGCACATCTGGAGTGCGCAGAATATAAAAGAATGCAATGAAACCAACTTCTGTTTAGTGGATTGACAGGATTAAATGTGGTGGTAGCTAACAGATAAAGGCTTAAGTTACACAGTATTGCTGAATTTAAATGTATTTCGTGTGACTAGGATGGGGAAGAACGGAAGGGCGAATTCAAAGGGGAATTAAATAACTTGCTCAGTGATATTCCTTTCTGAGAGATCTTAACTTAAATCTTCTTTATTAAGGCCAAACAGAATAATGTATCGTCAGTAGGCACATACACTCAAAACCACTGAAACTGATCTTATTATTGGCATGTATCTTCGCTAGAGGGCGTGTATTTCTAGCGGAAGTCATCATTATAATTTTTATTGACGCGCGTAATTTAAAGAAATATGTTAGCATCCAAAATGCTATGTTTTTCGATAGCACTTGATTCGGTTGTTTTTCTTTGCATTTTCCTACGATAGTGCTTTTTGTTATATTGTTTATTTGTGACAGTTAAAGTTCGTCCAAATAGATAACTGTTTATAAGCTTTTATATTATTTAAATTTTGCAAATTAGTTTTACATAATTATGGTCATTATGTCAGTTATTTCGAAAAAACGTTATCTTAAGAAATGTATAACGTTTAAATATGCTGCTGTGGTTTTGCATGCTACCATTTTAATGTATCTCGAAAACACAGAATTTCTAAGGAAAAACACTTTGGTAATGTAGGCTTACAGTCATCGTCAAGGTTATTCAGAATAACTGCTGATTTTTTGCTTGAGCGTAACTTGCCTTTACTAAATGTTTGTACAATATTCTTCAGAAAATTCATAGAAAAAAATCATCTAAACCAGGGATTCTCAACCGGAGGTACTCAAGAGAAAAATAGGTGGTACGCAAAGAATCTAAGTGTTATTTTACTATTAAATTCAAAAACTAAATACCTCAAAATCCCGTTTAATAATTTTCTTTAACGCTCGTAAATTTATGCGATCTGAGCTTTGTTCAAGGTCAATAGCCGCTCATAGACTTTAGCAAAATAATCCGTTTTTATTTTCGTAGATATAACAAAATGTGTCATGGATTTCGTATTTAATAGGAAATAAAAATAAGTTTCTATAAAAAGTTACTGGTATCTCATTAATTCGAGTTGATCGATTTATTAGCATGTCTATACTTCGCCAGATCGTATTGCTCTATTTTCAGTTAGAATAATTTTCCAATTGCTATCTCTAGCAGCAGGTATTTTGTCTTCTTGTTGCTTTCTGTCCTAATGTAGAGTATTCGTCTAATGTATCGTATGTCTCTAATGTAACCATGGATCCTTCCAGAATTGTATAACTGTAACTGTACAAGATCGAAATGCATAAAATTCGTACAATGTACCAAATGTAGTGTATGCATCGTAACTTATGTAAATAATGTAATGCAAGTCTCTAATGAAGTATTGTATGTTTCTAATGTATTTATCCAATGTATTGTATGTCTCTAATGTAACCATGAATCCTTCCAGAACTGTATAACTGTAATTATCCCAGATCGAAATGCATAATATCCGTACAATGCACCAATGTAGTGTACGCAACGAAACATGTAAATCATGCAACAGACGCCTCTAATGAAAGTATGTACATTATGTATTATGGCTATTGAGCATACTTTTGCATATCGCTTTTGCTTTACGCACACCTTACTATGTCTCATATGTTTCTTATTCTTATGTGTGCAATATTTGCATTTATGTGCTCTTAGTGTTTCCGTATGTATTCTATGTATCTTGTTATGTATTCTCGTGTGTGCTTTTATGTCTTTATTCTATGTAATTATGAGTGTGTTTTTATGCATTTATGTTTAATTTTGTATATCTATGTGTTTCAGCTTATATGTGTGTTTCAGTGTTTTAATGCTATCCTTTATATTCTTTTTAAGTTACTTTGTTTTATAAACAACGCCCTACGTAAACTCTACTTTCCAACCGAAAATAATTTTAAAATAAAAAAAGAATTAGCATCCGATATTAAAAAATCATTCTTTTTTCATTGATAAATAATTTCAACGTGTATTTTCCCGAAGACTATAAAAAAGGAAATTAGGTTAGAAATCCATTATTCAAATATACCTATAAAATTTTATCTCGTGACGAAAAACAACAACTGATAGAAATTTCCGTGATCGAACTCTAGCAGAAGTCTTCAAAAATAGCACATTTGTCAACTTTTGGGTTAACTGAAAAAAAAAAAAAAAAAAAAGAATTAAACGGCATTTCAAATAAAACTATTATACTTTTGTTGCCTTTTTGCGCAACCTATTTGTGTAAACAAGGATTTTCTTCCAAGTTATATTTGAAAATAAAATGCAGAACAAAATTAAAAATGGATCCTAATTTACGGTTAAAACTAAGTGAAATAAGACCATGCATAAAATAATTGATCTCTCTTAAACAGATCCAAATTTTACTCTAAATTTTAGATTTAAAGTAAAAACTTACTACTTAACTTTTGAGAAATAAAATGGTAACTAATTTTTAATCTAATATTTTTATACGTGCATATTTAATACAAACAGTTAATAAATTGTGCAAATGCCGATATATATATATATATATAATATTTCTTTTGAGAAACTGAAAAATAATCATTTTAAAATATAGTCGTGGTACTAAAGCTTTTCAGTTTTTGTTTAAATGGTACGCGTTAGTCAAAAGCTTGAGCATCGCTGATCTAGACCGAAGCAAATAAACTTCTTTTTTTACCATAATAAAGAATTTATTTAGCTTGCCTCTCTCTTCACTGTCGTATTCTTTGAAGTATAAAGCAACTGAAAATATCCTTGCACTCACTTGCTATTTCTAAAAAAACGTTTATAAAACACAAAACTGCAGTGTGGTCTGGAGAAGCGTTAACTGAAGAGATTAATATTTCACTTCAATTTTTTCGACATACTTTTTAAAGTTACTAAGCTTAGCTCTCTACGTAGCGAAATTCAAGAAAAGAGGAGTTTACCGAGTATTTTTGAATAGAATATTATTACGTCTATTTGCTTCTCGTTGCAGCTCCTAATTTTTTAATGCCATTCGAACTGCTTCAAAATATCCTAAAGAGCAGGGTCAAAATAATACATTCGACTATGTTCAAAAAAGCAATAACTGGAAGTGCAAAGTAAGCTGCAGAGGTGAAAGGATCAGTTATTGACTCGTATGATGCGCAAGAATTGGATATTATTTATTACGAGAATTATGTTATAGGGTCTTCTGAAGTTTAGCCCAGCATGTACATAGCGAAAGAAGTGCAGCAAAAGAAATTTTAGTTCCTCAAAGATAGGTTGTTAACAGCGGTTGAAGATAGGTTGTTTGTAAATATAGGTTTATTCATTTTTAATTTAGCTTTTGCGTATTTTGTAATATTGCAACTAGTTTACTTGTTTGTATAAATCTTTTATCTTCATTTATTTGTTTATTTTATTTCACCTTGAATATGTATCTACTTATTGTGTTTTAAATATTTGTTTCAGGAGTTTTGCTGCAATCTTTTAATTCTGAGGCGTGTAACGATAGAGCTAGAAATCCTTCGGCTGAACCATTGGCGAGAAATTTCATCTCCCAACAGGCAAAATTTAAAGACATTTTTATGAAATCGATGATATTCTGGAAGCTTTTGAGCTACACATTTACGACGTTCACAATTCTTCTAGGCTTCCAGAGGTGTTTACATTTCCCTTTCTGAAATTGTCTACATATGATACTGTGAGTAACAATGAATAAGATTGATTGAAACGCATAGTTTGCTTTACACAGATGAGCTTTCCGCTACTGATTATTACTTTATAACGTGTAGTTTTCTTAGCATTCATAAAATGTACTCGATGTTGAAGACTTTGTAATGAAGAGTCAGGAGAAAAGTGTAAAGAATCCTTTATTAACTAACAGCCTTTATTAACAGTCGGCACCAATATCATGATTACAAAAGCCAACATTTTTGGCTTAATTCAAAAGGTAACGTAAAAACTTAAAAATTAATGGAGTTAAGTATAGCCTAATGGCCTCGCAGGTTAAATATCGCCCAAGCTGGCTCTAAATAGAACGTCCTCATAATCAAGAATAACTCAACGCCACAGAAAACTAATCGCTAAAGAATCAAGGTTTAGCAACATGCCTTTAAGCAGACAGATCATGCCCTGATTTTCACCTTCCGAAAGCTTCCTTTAAATACTTTCCTCCTACTACTCTATTTTCAAACACGCGAGCTAGTCAATTTGCATTCTGGCAAGAAAGTGTGAGTTGAAAGGAAGGGTGATAGGAAAACTAATTGGACATAAAATAACTGTTAAGTAAATTAAATTAATCCTCACAACTTTGCTCTGCAACGCTTTTTCTTGAGTTTTGAGGATAATTTTGTTTTACCTCTGTTTCCCTTGAAGTATTTTCAGCTATTGAATTTGCTTTCAAGAACTATTATTTTCCACCATACAGTTCCAAGCCTTCCTAGCTCTTCTTCCTAGTTATTTAATGAGATTTATGCTTGCCAACGAACACGCAACATGCATGAATGCTGTTACTATTGGCAGTTAAACCAACGCCTGCATAAATAAAATGATTTTTTTTTTAACACGACCCCAAGACCCCAAGTTTTTTTTTTTTTTTTGAAGATAATAACTATGATGTCAAGCAGAATTTTAGATAGAAGTATTTGTTTTCAACATTATGAGTAACTGGTATGCAGAATTCTTTGGTGAATGTTGTCTCTTAATTGATCTGAAGTCGTGATATTTTGTTGTGATAGTATTTAAAGATATTTTCTTTTTGCCTCCTGTTAATGTCTAGCATCTGTACATGATGATACACATTTACATGAATCTTATTCTCTATTTACACGAAAAGACAAAACAAAATTCAAGTATCATAACTTTACAGTTGTGGTTAATAGCCTATTCCAGAGCTTTTTGAAATACACGAATGTTTATTTTTTATTGTATTGTAACGCAGATTTGAAGCTTAACTGACTGGCTGAAATATAAATTTATCTACACGTTTCTTTGATTTTTGAATGAGATTTCATCGCTAATAAATAAATTCTAAAGAACAACTAAGTTCTTCAAACCACAATAACCAAACAACTAACCTCTTGTAACTAAACCAGAATAACTAAACTCTTCAAGCAAACAGACGTAAATATACTTTAAATTTATTTTAGGTCACCAGATGTGAGGGATAAATTAAAAATAATACAACACAAAATTCTCAATCGCTTGCTCTAACTAGGAACACAAGTACTCCTTAATACTGCTTCCAATTACAATATTAAAATTCTTCTAATAAAAGTTACATGTTTTACTGAGTACAGCTAACAGTAACTCAAATTTCTGAAATTACTACTGAGTCATCTCTGAGATTTTTAATCTGACACAATAGAATTCGTGTCAGATTCTATTATGTAGGCGTTTATGTCGAAATTTCCAAGCATGTTACAAGCTATACTTCTAACTTTCTACTAAAACTGCTTGTCACTCAAATCTGCATATTCTGGAATAAGCGAATTCTTTGGCGAAGTGAGGTAATAGGCAAAATCTAAATTAAATAAACTTTGTTAGTGAAACTCAAGCATAATGATAGAATATATCTAAAAGTGTATCTATTTTTATAACCATTTTAACATCCTCTTCAAGCATAGTTTTTAAAATACTGTATTTGCTAAAAACATTATAAATTTATTCTAGCCGTATAATTGAATAAAATAATTTTAAAAATAATTTTTAAGTACAATATATATATATAATCTTTCATAATTTATGCACATGTTTTTGGAGGAAATATAAAATTATGCTTCTATCTATGTTATTCATTTTTTGTTCCCTTACTGGAAATAAAAGTAGAAAAGAACTACCGAAATATTTTAAATCATATTGCACACTTTTTTAAGAAGAAAGCTAAGAAATACTATCTCCATAAAATAGGTGCTGCAGAAGTAACAACCATCCAATATGCAAGTTAAAACCACAAGGGGAAAATTCCTTTTTTTGCGTTTCGACATTTACTTTAACTTGCAGTTGCCATTCGCGATAGAGGAAACTTTAGATAGAATAAGCGTTGCGTTACTTCTTTTACTTTTCATTTTATTTTTAAGGTCCTTTTTTAACTCCTAGTGTCATTGAATATTCCGCAATCATATTGATTTTCGCGGTTTATCTTGATCTCCAATTTTTCCAACTCGTGCGCCTTAATTTGAATTGAATATTTCAATTGTAACTGAAAGCATATAAAACTCACCGTCTATACTTTTGAATTGAAATTTGAGAAGCTAAAAGAATAAAGCCCTGATCGTTTTTTTTCCTCTTCCCGTCTTCCCATACTCTAGTCGGAATTGAATAAAAAGTGAATTTAGAATTTAATCTGAAATTCATTTGCTCACAGACCTCTTCGCGTTTAAATAGATTTCTTAGAAAATTATATTCTTATTCTTGTTTAAATAAGAAAAAGAAATTAGGAGCATTTTTCTTTCCTGATATAAATGAAAATTATTGTTTGAGTAAAAGAAAAAGTAAATGAAATTGGCAGGAAATAATTTTTGAAATAGTGTTTAGCTTACAGAATATTGCATTATCAAGCCGATATATTTGAAATAAATAAATTATCTTAATTAGCATTAATTAAATCAAGTTTAAGATTCCAGACGCTGTTGTTAACTAAAGATTTGAGTGTAACGTATAACCATTTGGTTTTAATATATCCAGCTCTGGTAAGAGGAAGAATGACAAACATGTAACATAAAGGTCTGCATGTGTTATGCCCCCTAAAAGCCTAAAAGTTTCTGAAATGTTACCCCATTATATATATTTAGAGATAAAATTTCTCTCAACAATTCAAAAAGTAATAATCATTAATTACAGTTTGTAAAGTATAAATCAGTAAGCTTGTTTTTAAAGATTTTTTATATTGCCTCAAAACAAGAAGTAGAACAAAAGCCCATTCAACAGAGGGAAAAAAAGAGTTTAAATAGCTTTATCAATATTTTTCAAAGAAACACTATCCAGAAAAGAAAGTTGGCATAAAAATAAATAACTAAAACCCAACAGGACTGTGGATCCACAAAAATCGAGACATTCGTCGCAATACTTTCTGTTGCTGCAGATAAAAATCAAAATCTATGCTTCTAAGGATGCTTATCCGGTCGAAACAGCCCTCTCTGATTCCAGTAATCCAATAGAAGGCACAGACCACAAGAAAATGCGTTAGAGAGTGAGTATAAAAGAAAACAATTGCGTTACCAATGAACCACGCAAGCTTGCAACAACGAACGAAGTGCACCATTAGCAGTGAGAAGTTTGCTGGGCGAAGCTTTTCCTTCGTCTGTTAGATAGGAGTACCAAGTTGAAGAATGAATCTCGTAACAAAAGTGAAAGAAGTAGTTTAGGTCCACTTGGAGCTGGTATGAGGGATTTCAGGTTTAAAAATATAAAGAAAGAGATTCTTTTATAGGTGAATTTCATAAACTTCGGATAAATGTTTCATTGGAAATTTGGAAGAGGAAGTCGTATTTTTGACAATTCCCAAAATTATTTAACTTTGGCAGGTAACCAGTAATAACATTTACATTAGTAATTGTTAACAGAGAAAACGTTGTTCGAGACAGATTTCTATTACGTTCTATGCTTTTCAAAATCACAAAGTTCAATGCATTTTTTATGAAATTTTACGATTTAGGATACGTTTCCTCATATTTATTATATATTGTACTTCCGTTCCGAATTTCATTTCAGTATTTCAAAGATAAATTAAATATAAATGTTAAAAATTAAAATTGCTTTGAAAATGTAAATAATGTGGCAAATAATTTTTATTTATTATTTTTAAAATGAAATTTTAAGACGTATAGAGCATTATTTATCTTATTTGATATCATGAAATTTTCTATACCTTATATTTACACAAAAAGTGAGAAAAAGATATCGTTTTGTGTTGCTATTGGTCAAAATTTTATACGGGTGCCGAAAATCATGTCCATTTTGAGGGTAGAGAACACCAGTTCTTACTTCTGAGTCTGATTTAAAGAAATAAACCTCTGTAAGGGAGTATAATTTATATCCCCTTATCATTTTTTCTTTTTAATTCTTTCTGCTGGAAACTACTCTAAAAATCTCTGCAATAATAATATTCATTAACTGATAGTTTCCATCTCGCTTGAAAAGGCAAAAATTCATACTTGCTATCTTACACAGAAAAATGTTCGTCTGAGATACAAAATCTTTATCACGTCTTACCAATTCACATTTTTTCTTAAAAGCTAAGAACGTTGTTTTCTGAATTACACAGCAAGAGTTTAGGTACTCATCTACTTTCAAGAATATTTATTAATTTCTGTCAGCCTAATTACTACCTAACACATTTATATTTATACAATTTTTATTACATTTTATATGGACTGTTCAGAGTTACAAAGTGTGTGATTATGGCAAAGCCTCGAGGGCTATCTGCCTAAAGGGAGGGATGCCATTCGTGAAGGACTTTCTAAGGGAAACTGGCTCGTATACACGTTACACATGGGGAAAACCACGAAAACGACCATGCAGCCAGCCCGTTCGCGGGATTCGAACCTCGGACCGAACTACCAGTGTTCAGCGACTTTACCGCTTGGCCGCTGGTGGGCCCAGAATTACAAAGAGTACTAACTGAAGAGTCCTTAATTCGAATTTTACAAAGATAGGCATTCAGACAATTGTGCCCAGTCAAAAGACGAAATAACGCCACGGCTACATGAAGAGGAACCTAACGAATTAGAAGCAATTACTGCATGCCTTTTTATGTTGTTCCTTAGCTAATCGAGTTTACGCTCTCCTTAAATGATCTTAATCAGACTTCTAAACATTGATTATCTGTCAATCGTATTTTATTCATATTAGTATGATTATTTATTTGTATGATTCGTTATTAATCATATTTATAGACTGCCATAGGGAAGGAAAGTAAAATATCAGAAAAAAGTTGAGTCATCTTACAAATCGTACTTATCAGTTTGGGATGAGTATTAACTTAAAATCATTGTTGTCATATTTCATACATAAAAAAGATCAGGTATTAATTCATCCTTGTCGCTTCACAGTTTAAAATTTAAAAATAAAATTACTTTTATTACAGCTAGTAATAAAACATAATTGTAGCAAACAACAGTTAAATATTCGGGTATAAGAACAGAAGTCAATGGCGACTGAGCTCCAGCCTGTCACCAACAAAGGAAACAATCAGGTCAAATTTTGTGCCCCAGTGTTGACCAAACGGGACCAAAACTTTTCAGTATTTAAAACGCTTCCAAAAAGAGAGGTTAGAATCCCTCAGATCAGTCCTCCGGAATGTAAGCCATCAAAATTGCGGCGACGCTTCGCCCTTCTCACGGAAGTAATTTGGTAGTCTACTCTGGTGCACTCTGGCATCGTTCTCGGAGATGATACTGCTAAACGACAAATATGTGTTGGCCATTCCCGAAGAATGCATTTAGTTGAAAGTGTCTGGTCATTCGGAGCAGCAACAATTTTGCTATAAGAATAATTTAGTTATGATTAGGTTGTCTCATATAAACTTCTTGAACAGCAATCCGCAAGCAAATGTTTACATAAGTGACATCAGTTAATACTGTAAAATCTGCAGGATAATGGATGTGCCCTTTCGCTGCATAAGGCTGTGTAGTAAAATAACTCAGGGCACATCGATTCATAATGGCATTTAGTTTATAGCATATTTGAGGATATATGCGAATGGAAATTGTTGAAAGCCCTGGTCTTCAACCAGACCTGGACAACCTTCAGGGACCAACTCAAATATCTTGTTCTAAGAATCTATATATGTTCTAAGAATATATGTTCTAATAATATATGTTTTAACAATATATTTTCTAAGAATATATGTTCTAATAATATATGTTCTAAGAATCTCTTTCGGATCATCTTCACAATCGTAAAGTCACTAACCAGCGAGACGGAGTCAGTGTCTCACCCACGACTGCTACAGAGGCGACCCCCAAGGTTTCAAGACTGGCCCAATATTGTGGAATCGCATTGCGAATACTGCACTAGATCTAGATTTCGAAGGCAAAGCACAAATCCAGGCCTACGCTGACGAATTTATCCTTATCATTCAAGGAGGTAATCGCACCGAAAAAAACAAAACGAAAAAGGCAGTAGATCTTATTATTGACTGCAGCCTCAAACTCAAGCTTACATTCAGCATCGATGAGACAAAAATGATCATCTTGCCAAGGGTAATAAACTTATAAATAGTCCACCCCGTATAAAGTGGCAGGGTCAAGTTTTGAAAAATGAAGATACTTTAAAATACCTAGGATTCCTACTTGATAAAAACTTAGCTGGGTAACTTAGCACTTAACAATGATACGAGATAAAATCTGGAATGTTATTGATAGCTTAAATCGCATCGTCACAAACAACGGGAACCTAAAAGAGAAACTTTTGAAAGAACTCCATCTGCGGATTATTGAAAGATGATTCTTTACGGTTCCCCCATCCGGATGACTGGCACGGTAAGGGTTCGTCGAAAGTTACTGCAAATACCACGCATCAGCCTACTCAAAATCACTGTTTCATTACCACATCCGCCGCAGCTTTTCAAATCCTAGCAGGGGTTCTTCCCCTAGGCTTTTCAAATCCTAGCAGGGGTTCTTCCCCTTGATCTCAAAGCAGAAATTGAATGTGGCACTCACAGGTTAGTTCATTTTCAAAGACTCTTTCCAGATCCAAGACTCCTTATTCATAAACCAGCGCTAATTAGAAATCTTTTCTGATGGCTCTATAACTTCAGAGCAAGTAGGTGCAGCCTATGTCGCTTTCCAGAACAATACACAAATTCACTCGGCAGGGTTCAGACTTGACGACCACGCCCCGGTTTCCAGGCTCAGTCCTTTGCTTTAAAGACAGCTCTCTGGGCAGGCAACACCAACGTTCTACATGCCCTGAACAAGAACGGCACACAAGCCTTCCACATCTCTTCATTAAAAGAAGTGCTTATTACCCTGTCTTCTTCCAGACAATTGTCTCTATGCGGGTACGTGGTCATCAAGGTAACGAAAGGGCCGACGCTTTAGCTAAAGAAGCCACAAGTCATCCTTCCATCGACTCATCTCACTCTCTATAGTCGCTGCCAAACACAAGATCTTCTGCGCTTTCATGTTCATCTGGTAAGCTCGCTGTGGACTACTTAGGGCACCGGTCGATACCACTACTCCATCTTTCTCGTGGTCTTCACCAAGAGGCTCAAAACAGACTTCTATCTACAGCAAACTTTCACAAATCACGGAAGATTTCCAGCGCACCTCAGCAGGTTTTGCCATCAAAACGTCAAATGCGCCTGCGGTGCCTCAGCTTCTTCAGCAGATGTCTCATAATACATCCACGATTATCAACTCATTTCTCCCATCAGAGCCTCCCTTCCTCAGCTCCAGGGATCACATGGCCTCAAAGACCTTTTTCAGGATTACTACGGGCAGTGGGGCTTCAGAACTATCATAGAGTATGTCTATTCTAAGAGAAGCATAATCATATCAGATTAACCAGGTCTAAGCACCTGACGAAATGTAAAGGCAGGAAACCTTCATTCATGTATATATGTAAATATCTCTAAACTAACTACCTGTTTTTGCCAATTTTATACTAACATATCCAAAACATTGTAAGTTGAAGCACCCAAAAGTAATACATTAATGCTAAATCAGTTTATTAATAATAAGGTTGAAAAAATAAACAACTAAATAAAGGTGGCTGGTGCACCGATCAGAATGACATGACCCATTGAGAGGTGAAGCAAGCGGAATAAAAATAAATAAAATAAGTATGCGAATGGACATCTGCTGTCCATTATGTTTGGCATGTTATATTAAGCGACTAATATACTGATGAACATTTCATATATAGAATGATATAATCTCTGTGGCACAAAAGACGCATGAACTGACGTGACTTGTCACATAGACATAAGAACTTATGTTTAATGTCTTGAATATGGACACTTGCATATTTGTCCCACTCTAATTGCATGCATTTACATCCTGATGATATTAACAACATTATTATTAGCATAATAATATATTTAGTTAACTCTCATAATTGGCACCTACTGCATTATCAAAAATCGAATTTTTTTAATTTACTCAAACATCTATGTATTTACTGCATATACGTAATGCACTTTACATATTTTGTTGCATAACATGTATTTGTATGTATTTTATTGCCTATTTATATTACTGTACTGCATTGTATGTTACTGCTCTTTTTGTATATTATTATATATCATAGTACCATTCACTGTACGCATGTAATAATCTACAACATTATAGTTGTCTGCTGCCAGATGCATAATGGAGATACAATTGTTAATATATAGTGTCGGTTGCTCGCATACTGCGAATGCTTGCTTCCATCCCGGGTTTTCTCCCATTATTCGATAATAACGGACCTAGGGTAAAACTGACTAACCTATGACCCCCATTTTCCATCATCAACAGTGGCATAATAAAAATAAACTTCTTGGAAAAAGCATTTCTTTCCTTTTTCCTCGTAATGCACTTTTCTCAATGGCGTTGACTGACATTCTGTTTGAGGTTTTTACTATAAGTACGGTTTGTTTCAAATAATATAAACCTTAATTTTTATTTTGGTCCAATTCTACTATTTAAAAATGCTTTCCTCTTTTCAATTTTATGGATGCATTAAAGGTACCTATGTAGGTCATTGGATTACAAAGTTTCATAGCAATCAAAGAAACTGATCTGCAAGGAAACTGATTCATAATGTTTTTATTTGTTCTGACTCTTTTCCATATGAAATATATTTTATAAATTAAAAAATGCTTTAAGCAGTTTATAAGGTATTTCTTCCGCCTTCTTGGCATACCTTCGTGGTGTGGTGGTCTGCATACTGGGCGCGCATTTGAAAGGACCGCTGTTCTATTCCCGGAGAAGGCGTTGCTAATTTTTCATATTTCCTGCTTCCGAAAATACCTGATGTCTCAACACGTTTATTAGAAAAATTGGTAAACGGGAAACGACGGATAACAAATCCGTGTATAAGGGAGGCAAAGATATAATTCAGTTCTAAAACACTTGAAACTAAAATTAAAGATATCAAAAAACTGAATATATACATTTGTAAAAATTTAAAGTTAAAATTTGTAAAAATTAAAATGTTAAAAGTTTTAACATTATTGTCAGTGATACCAGATAGTAGCTATGTTTTGTGAAGATACATTTATTACTTTACAGACACAAAATGCAACCATACAGAAATTTACCTACTCTAATAACAAATAGCTTCAAATTACTAATTATTGACAAACTATTTTAAGAAACTTAACTCATGAGAAACGAAATGGAAGAAATGGATGTAACTCAAGTTTTCTTTTTTTTTTTTTTTTTTTTTTTTTTTTTTTTTTTTTTTTTTAAGTTAGTTTCAACACTACTTTGTAAGGTATATTTTAATTTAGTTAACTATTCCTATCGATTCTTGTTTCAACTTACAACTTCCTACCAGAATGAGTTTGCAGAATCGCGTTGAATGCAAATGAGTAAGAA
This sequence comes from Stegodyphus dumicola, assembly GCF_044657685.1. Lineage (NCBI taxonomy): Eukaryota > Metazoa > Arthropoda > Arachnida > Araneae > Eresidae > Stegodyphus > Stegodyphus dumicola. The sequence continues at coordinate 37,062,231 of NC_140777.1, read as the reverse complement.
ATAGTATTAAAGGAAACTTCAACCTACTTCGAGAGAGAGAGAGCTAAGTAGCGCGCGTTTGCCCTTGAACTAAGTCTCTCTAAGCTGCTGTTACGCTCGGCCGCATATTACGTGCCTTGTGACAGTTCGTCGGGTAGTTTAGATTACTGGCTAACTACATTACAATTGTGTTAGCTTCGACTAAATCTCTTAGTTAGTCGTACTTAGTTCTTATTTCTTATTTATTCCCAAGTGGAAGCTTTGTTGTAAGCCCGAAGAATAGGGCCGACTGTTCATCTTATTTTTAGTAAAAAAAGGGTAATTAACCCTTCTTGAATTTAGAATTAAGCAATAATTCGCTTAACAGTTCACTAAGTTCCTCGACATTTAATTTAGAAGAATAAAAGAGAAAAACTCTACAACTTAATTATGATTATTTCATACAGTTTCTAGAATCAAATTTTACTTGATAACCTAATACAGCAGCTAGGCTCAACAATGCTACGTTTGATGAAACACAACCAGCACTAAATTTAAAAGAAATTAATCATGGCATTTTACTAGCATTTTTGTCTTAAGAGTTGAATTATAAACAGCGTTTTATCTTACGTAAATGCTTGTCATTATTTTTATGTGAGTTTAGCTTCCTGTATTTTTATATTGTTCTTATTTCTTTCTTTTCTTATAATTCCTAATACCTTCTCTGTACTAATTGTATGTTCATACTTTGTTTAATCTAATTTATGGCTACTTAGAGTTTTTAATAGGTTAGGTGTAAGTGCCGAAGCTACCTATTATTTACCGTTAATAAGAAGGGTAAATAATAATACTGTAGAGTTCCTCACTCTTATTCTACTAAAGTAAATGTCGAGGAACCCAGTGAACTGTTACGCGACTTATCGCTTAGTTCAAATAACAGGAATCTTAAACACAAGAAGGGCTAACTACCCTTTATTTCACTCAAAATAAGATCAAAAGTCGGCCCCTTTCTTCGGGCTCACAACAAAGCCTCTACTCGGGTTTGAAATCAAAATAAGAAATAAGAGCTAACTATATCTGACTAAGAGACTTAGGAGAAGCTAACACAAATCTAACATAGTTGGCCCTTAAATTAAACTAGAATATCAAAAATCCACTCAATAATATGCCGATCGTTACAGCTTCTTAGCTCGAAGGGAAACACGTGCTACTCAAGAGTCCTAGCTCTCATTCAACGCGATTCTAAAACCTCATTCTAGTAGGTAGTTGGAAGTTTAAACAAGAAACGAGAGGAAAGACTAATTAAATTAAATTATTATTATTGGATTTTACCCGTACAAAATAAGCCGCTTTCAGGAACTGAAACCAAGTGATTATGATAAGCGAGTGACATTCGCTCTATTGTTTCTTGCCAGGTAAGAAATTGATGATGCTTTCCCATGGCACATTCTGTGGGGAGATAAGTGCCATTTTTATCTCAGTGGGTCCGTAAACACACAAAATAGCCGAATTTAGCCTTCTGAGCAGCCTCCCACCGTGCATGTAATCCCATTAAATTCCCCCAAATTCACTGTTTGGTGTGGTTTCACAGCCGAATTCGTAACTGAGCCATTCTTTTTTGAGACCATCACTCCGACAGGACTCCAAACGTGCACCATAAATGCAGAAAGGTACCACAAATTGCTGCAAACGTTTGTTATTCCACAAAATCTGCAAAGAAACCATCTCCAATAGACAATCTTTATCCACACATTAGTAATAAGTTACAGCAGCTGTTGCGCCAAAACTTCACTGATGATAGAGTCATAAGTCGCAGTTTTCCAGTTGCATGACCGACTCGTTCCCCTGACCTCACGTCATGCGATGTTTGGCTCTGGGGTTATTTGAAATCTCAAGTTTATGTTGGGGTATCAAATTTGTCTATTCTAAAGGACAACATAACAAAGGCAGTGCGGAATATTCCTCGTGATACGTTGCATACGGCTGTGGAGAACGTTGTGCACAGAATGCACGGTGTTATTTCTGAGAACGGTGTTCACATTGAATGCGGTCTAATTTCTCACCGGGCAAGTTAATGTAGTAAATAAACATTAATAATTTAACTGTACGATTGTATGTCTTGATGGCCCAAGTCTTGATTATTAAATACCAAGTTTGGTGCCATTTCGGCTATTAGATAGCGCTACAGGGCGCTGCAAACACTGCCACTTTAAAAACGATCACCCTGTACATGATATGCATTCAGTGGTTGCCGTGTGACTAAAATAATACTTATTTCATATAATTTCCACACAATGGTTATCATTTACTTAAATGCTGATAGTTTTGGATAGATGGAGCAAGTAATTTGTAAATTTGCTTTTGATTATTGTACGTTCGATAGGCTCGGATATGCAGAGTGTAAACACACAGTGGTTGTAACAGGATTAAATTGATACTTGAAGTTTACATTATATGCACACAGTTGTTAAAATAGTGCTACACTATTATGCTGCTATACTGCTGCCTAAATACGGAAATTCATACATTTTACATAGATTTTATGCTTATATATTAATATTATTATGTTTATATCAATTGTACATTTTATATACACAGTGGTTGCAGCATTATAATACTAATGCTTAAATAAATTAATAAATGAATACCTAAATGATGTAAATTTGCACTTGGGCAGATGAGGCATTCATGTTGGAATTTCGTATTATACCTTACATACACACAATGGTTATAATAAGAATGCATTAAACTGTTGTTTACATATGTTTACCTCTCGGTTGGGCATTAAATTGATTAATTGCGAGTTCATCCAATCTGGTCATTCGTTGCTTAACGATGCAGTCCTTGAACTTAATTATTTTAAATTTATTTTAACTTGCAGATTCGATTGGGATTTCAGCTATGCTAAAGATGAGCGTAGAATCAGCCAGTTACGCACTTTAACCTTTGGAGTAGTTAATGTGTGTTTTACAGTGTGATTAGGTACGTTACACGCTTTTGTTTTTGTTAAGCTATTTTAGAGCAGTTGTGATTTACATATATTATCTCGCTAAATTGCTGGTTACATCGGTGCTTCATACCATTTAGATGAAGATTGGCGGGAGGAGGAGTGTTGTGATTATTTATTGTGACCACTTTTATTTAGAAATTCAAACATTAATCGTCAGAAGCTTTCCCTTAAATACTGATTTGGGTGATATCACTGTGTGTGACACAATTCTAAACACCTTGATATTAGAATAGCTATTATTTGGGTTATGTGTTTCTTCATATGGTTATTATTGATTGCACCTCTGAGGTACGGATCTACATCTTGTTCTAGTCTTTGGCTTCTCAATTACACACTTGTTGTCGTGGTGTATGCGAACAGGTAATGCTCTAGATTCCCCTCTCCCACATTATACGCATAGATATGAAAGTGCGAAATTGCTTTTGTAGAAATATGTGGGGGAAGTGCTGCGGCCCGAGATCAGCTATGCTATTTGCCTCCTTATGACATCTGGAGGCGTGTTTATTCTTGTACATAGATCATATGTGACCTTGCCGTGTTCTGAGGAATCCCACCATTGCTGCCATGCTTTTTGAAACGTACTTTTGAGTTGCATATGTAGAGTTTAAAATTTTTAGCTCTCATCGGAAGTGTCTAAACTCTTGGTAGACGTTAAGAGAATTATCGCGATGTCTAAGTAACAACTGAAACTTGTTTGTAAACGACTTTTTATTAAAACTAAATAACAACAGAAGGCACACTTTATGCTTACAACTCAGCTAACAATTGACGCGAGATAACTTAAGATTAACAGAAATTAAAAAGTAAAATTTAAATGCAAATAACTTAGTAGCCGAAGGCTACACATTACGTTTAACGCGAAGTTGGCTCTAACCGGCGGGGAATTCATTTATCTTCAATCATAATGCAAGGCCGAAGACAAGAACTCTTATCTCAGATAGCAATTAGCGTGATTATGAGATCCAGAGTATACTTTGTCGTGCAATACAAATTCTCACTTTACGAAATTAATTTACATTCTGGCGGGAAAACGGAAAAGTAGAAATGAGAGTACAGATTCAAACATAAAATAATTGTTTAACTAACATAAGGAACTTCAAACATCATAAGATAAGGGCCTGGCTATGGAGCGGTTAATTTTGTTGCATTAATGCCCTTACTTGCTTCTTTTGCTAGTGTTATCAGGATTACTTTTTCGTTTAATTGCTTTGGCAAACATGTTGGTGTCCTGAGTAGAACAGTGAGTTTACTTTAAACTTATGTTCGTTGAAATTGTAGAAGATATGACACAGATGGGAAGGATTTAATTACCCTTTATTCTTCTTAGTTTACAGCTGCTCCCGCACTTCGGGATACAAAGACCAGTACTTGTGGTCCGAACGTAAAAAAATAAGAACTACAAACTAACTAAATTAAGTAAGAACTAAACTCAAATGCTTTACAAGATTATTAACGCAAAGATTGGCCTTTTAATATTTAAGTATGTAGTACGCAGAATGCGGGAAAATTACAATACGTCATCAGTATCAAGAGGACTAAATTTCTGGCCTTGAAGGCGGATAGCAACTGATTGAAAAGCGCGCGTGAGATAAGGCAGCGAGAAGTCTCTCTCTCAAACTCCTTCTTGGCTAAAAGCCACAAATTAAATATTTAACAGTTTGCAAGCTCAATTTGCATACTAAAACTAACCGCGTTTATTCTGTCTGAAATTCGAAAATAAGAGGGGACAGTAAAGTTTTAAAATAAACGTTAGTAAAACTTAAAATTCTTATAGTGTAACCATTTCCTCATTGTTCTTGTTATCGACATGGACATTGATCCATCATAAATTGAAATGTTGGTTGTTTGTGTTAGAAATGTTGAGGATTTCTTAGATTATCGGAGGATCTATTCGTTGGAGTGCCTATTGTGGGCATGGCAGATAAGCTATCTGTAAATATATGGGAGGTTTCAAAGAAGTGATAAATACTGTACTTAAAATCTTCTAATATTGAAATTGCTTCTGATTGGTATATATAACTATTTTCTATTGGAAGTTTTGCCCTTCTGTGGATTGGTTGTTCCTTCCCACATTCCAGGCCAAAGCCATCCGTGAATTTGTTAATGGACGTTATATTGTTCTTCACTACAGGATATGGCTTATACGGGTGTGATGAAGTTGAGTAATATTTTGCTTCAGCTGTTTGCCATTACAGGTGTAATTCTCTCAGTACAGCTGCTTTTATACACTCTTTTTCTACTGTTATGAAGAGAGAGAAAATTTTAGCAGTCTGTCACAATGCAAGATTCAATGTTGTACTATTGCTCTATAAAGCTATTTTTGTATTAAAAGGAAAAAAAAATCAACTGTGTATTTTTTTATGCCCCATCCAATTCCTTTCATTCTTCGTAGCTATGTTGCTATTTAGAGATTTTGTTTGTGACATAATTGAGATAGTCCATAAAGTTCAGTTTGCTATCTGTACTAAACCCGAATTATTTTATAAATTTTATGGTTTTGAACTTTTTGTTTTCGATATGGAATATTGAGAGTCTGGAAATAGGTTTTAGATCTTTGGGTTTACTGGCATTTGAATCTATTGATGATTAAATTATAACGATGGTTCATGTAGAGATAATTCCCTTTTGTAGAGCCTCTGAGATAATATTTCTTTCCACCTTGCACACATTCTAGAAATTTTGGGAAACGCATTTTCGAAACCCTTGGTGCAATTTTTTTTAAGTTTGTAAACGTTCCGCTTATCCAACCTTATAAATAAGATCGGTCGAAAGTTTATTAGTTATTTTAATATTTATATTCATAATGAATCTGACTGACCTTCTGCTATGGAATTATTCTTTAGAATTTGATCTGCAAACGAATCTGCGTTATTTCTCGCACTCTGCGAGAATCCTGCTTTATCTCTTCCTCCTTGGAATATCTATAACTGTTTACCTTGCTGTAAAAAGAGTTATTTTTCTCAATCATGTTTCACATTTTATTGTCCAAACATGACTAGTGTTTTTTTTTTTTTTTTTTTTTTCTTAAGGAATTTGTTTAAGTCTATTTATTTATTAAAAATATTGTTGCATGTTAAATATCTGAGAGATATAACAATATATTTATTTTATGTTACTGTTAACTTGCATTGTATTTTATTAACTTCATAGTCAATAGTGAAATAATTTTCTCATTCTCTTAAAAATAAGAGCAGAGTTTTTCTTCTATTTGAGACTCAGTATTTCTCTCGCATTTCGATGAAACGTTTTTGTTTTTACAATCCGATTACTTGATTCTTTCCAAAAAAGGAAACCATATACTTTAGACTTGTATATTTACTTCAGAAGAACGCTAAATTTCACGAGGAAATGCAAAACTGTTGGACTGTGTCAGAGCAGTCAACTTCAAACCTTTTATCCTTAATTCTCTTGCTTTAGTTTATTAAAGATATTCCGCCAATTAAAACAAGTCTAATTTTTCACCAAATATCCAAAACAACTGCTTAGACTTACTTTAAATTTAGCTCGGTTTATAGCGTAAAAATAACACGCAATTATTGTCCTGCTATGGAGAAAGGCAGATTAATTTGGTAGACTAATTACTGTAACGACGTAAACTGAGCTAAAGGCTTGAGAGGAACAAATGCTTTAGCCCTTCCCAATTATCTCTGTAAATGTAACTTAATCTTAATTCAAACTTCTCTCACACAAATCAACTTCTAGCTGACTCTTAATTCCATCGTGGTAATTGCAATCTTTTAACTCTCACAGATAACCAATGTCAGCAAAAGCGCAAGGAGAAAGCGTCACTGAAGTCAAATAGAAACGCAGTTTGATATACCACACTTGAATGTTTCCTTCATATTTTTTGGAGGGGCAGGACTTTTTCCCATTCATTTGCATATTTCATCTTGTGAGTAAGAAGGTGAGAAATAGAAAAAGCGATTTAAAATTCAAATCCAAAATATATAACGATTTTGTACCAGATCCCCAATATTTGCCGTTTAGAAACATGTTTCATTAATTATACTAATTCTGAAAATGTTTAAAAAATCATAACGTACTCCATTAGAGATTATTTAAAATAGTAAATATTAGTTAGCTTATTATAAATAAAGATTTAAATTTTTAAGAAGTATGTTTTCTGCTTTTAAGCTTCTCAATTATTCAAGTAGATAGAAACATATTTTATTTGATATATAAATTAAATATCTTACGTTTCTCTCAAAGGCAGCAGAGTTTAAGATCTGTATATGTGAAAGCCTGCACGAAAATAAATTAAAGATTTTATTTTTCTCAGAGAGGCAATGCCTGCCAAGGGCACTGGATGACATCTTCTCAAAAGCACGTAATGCTAAATAACGTAAACAAAGAATAAAATTGGAAAGTAAAACTCAAACGGCCTAGACACATTTAATCGTCGATATTTTACACACAGTAATTAAATACATTTACATTAAAAACTACACAAGGAGAAAATGGGAATACAGTTTTAAACGTAGATGTGTTTCATTACTTTCTTCAGAAGAATCTAATCCCATTAGTGCATTCTGCAGTGTATATCACGGAAACAGTAATCGCAGGTTACGAGTCAATGCAATCGCACCATTCTGAACTGATTCACTAAACTCCCAGAGGTAACTGTCACAGCTAAACGTACTCGTCTATATTGAATTGAGCAACACTCCTGGAAACTTTGGGAAATATCCTATCGCAACTTTGAAAATGCCTTGTCTGGGAACTTCCAGAATGTTGTCAAGTTGGCGATAGACAGCAAATTGCGACGTTCCATCAGAATGTCTGCTTGCATCTTATTTTCTAATTGAGCTGTGGTTACGATTTAACAGTCTATAGATTTAAAATTACAAAATCTAAAACCTAATGTACAAAATAAATGATTTGAAATGAAATATGTTGCAAAAAATTCGATTAGGCAAAATTATACTGCACAGACATTAGGAATTTTTTGGAAGCCGGAGAGATGAGAAACTAACAAAGCCTTCGCCAGGAATCAAACCGCGGACCTCTGGAATACCAGCCTAACGTGCAGAACCACTACACCACGAAGGCTGGCGAAGAAGGTGGAAGAAACACCTTATAATACCATAAAGTTATCACCTAAAATACGCCAACTAACCATGATAAACCAAATAAAACAAAACATGAAAACCTAAATTCAATTAAATAAACACGAATATTTATATAAAATCACAACAATACTGATGTACATTCTGTGAACTAAAAAGTGTCTTGATTCAGCGATTGTCACAAGAAGACCCTTGAATGTATCGTAAATTGCGGTTTCTTTACATTACAACATGCTGCTGCTTGTGCTCACAATTTATATGCGTAACTTTAACTAGAATTTCGGTGTCTTTCTTTATTATAATTATAGACTCTACAAGCATGCTTTGATGACACATCTCCATAGTCTTTATTCAGATTAATTTTTAATATGTGTCTTCATTAAATTTTACATCCGTAAAATGCATGTCGAATGAGTAATATTAAATTTTGTGCTATTCATATTGTTATATAAATTACAGTTTACACATTTTTACATTTCAGCAGCGCAATACTTCGTGTTGTGGCATTTGGTTAAAAATAATTTTTATAGTCTTCTTTATTGGTCGTGCGAATGCCTTGAGTCTAAGCAATTCAAACATATTCGGGCGTCTCTAAAGTCTTCTGCATTTGTCAAGATCTAACCTGTGAAGATATGTACTACCTTTATGCATGCCTTCCTTTTGCCTGCAGTGAAGCATAACGGAAGTTAAATCACGGGTATGACAGCCATACCATAACGTTAGATTCGCTTCATCATGTGTTTGCCAGTATATATCGTACTAAGGAATATATAAGTATTTTGAGAGTCTAAACACAACCTGGGTAAACATCCTGCATGAAAAGTTACTCATTAAGATGTAAGGACATAATTCATACATCTTTCATCGTCCAGTCTAGTTTTGCTGAGAAACTGTTGAGGATTCCCATCTTCCATCTTCTTCAGTCTTTAAGATTTGTTTATGGGGTCAATTTCGAAGAAACATTCGTATATAATACTATCCACGTGTAGGATGTTTTTAAGGTTTTGAGCACGTGTTGTAGGACAAATGATATGACATTCAAATTTTCAAACAACATTTGTGAATTCCGAGATCAAATAATCTGGAATGCATTTTTGTATTTAGTAGCTGTTTCTCTAATCCCATAGATTGAAAGCATTATTTGTGATGTGTTGAGACTAGGCACTCATGATCTCCATGTGATCAAAAGTTTTACGACATTCCAGTAATACTCATAGTTACGCGATAAGTGGAACAGAAGAAAAGCGTGTAAGTGCAAATTGCATAGGTCGGGTCCAACTTTGTCCACTTGCACATTAGCTAAATTTAACTCATCCGTACAAAACGACAGCCCAGTTATCACCCCACCTTACCTCTAAGTATACAGTAATTACAAACTCAGATGGAGATTTAAAATAAATACTCGTGTTAACACATCAGCCTGGCGATTACTGACAGAAATAACAGAAAATTAAATCTCTGCATGTATTATATAGTGTGTAGAGACATTAGGTATTATTTTTGGAAGCAGGCAAGAAGAAAAATCAGCAACGCTTTCGCCGGGACTCGAACCGCAAACCCCTGGAATACGCGCCCAGCGTGCAGACCACCACACCACGAAGGCATGCCAAGAAGGCGAAGTAAATACCTTATAAGTGTTAGGTTAAACTACATTATTTGCATATGGCAAATCACACTAGGGCGTTCTGTCTATGGAAAAGATGCCTTCGCGGATGACTTTCTAATTGAAGTTAGTATATATGCACGTTACACATGAGGGAAAACACAAATACTAATTATGCAGACATCCCGTTCGCCTGGGATGAAATTCGGACCTAATTTCTAGTATTCAGCGGCCTTATTCACCCGACTATTGGTGGGGCTGTATAAAATTTCACCTACATGGGGAATAACAAATTTTATTTTAAAAGACACATAGCTGGCAATATTTTCCCAACACATTACGACCCAGTAATATACAAAAGTATTCCGTAATACACTTGTTATGCAAAAATTAAATCATACTATAGCATTAACAGTTAATATAAAGTTATTTTTTGAAAGCTCAAAAAGTGCCCCATCAGAGAAAGAAAAGTCAAAGTTACAAATCAGAAAGATTTATAAATCAAACAAAAATATGCAACAAAAGAGAATATATATATATAAAAGTAAATAAAATATTTACAATTTATTCGGTCTTTTAAATAACATAACATAAGCAATTATTTTAAAAGCCACTTTAATACTCAGTTTTGTAAATTTCAGAAGCACGGTTTCGGCTTATTTTCTTAACAATGAAAATATTTCTAAAAGACATGTTAGTAAAAACTAAAAATACGAAATGAAAGTAATTTCATTTTAAAATATTTGAAAGCCATTTTCCTTTTCCAATATTACAGTTCCCGCAAATCCAAAAATAAAGAGAAAACAGTGACTTCTTTTTGAAGAAAACGGCTATTTCGGTATGTCGTATTTTTGCTCGGTTATAAATTTTAAATAACCTAAGTTATTAAATAAACAAGAAATAAAAACGAAAAGATAAGCTGCAGTAGGATGATAACTAGTTGAAATTCAAATAAATTTAAGTTAAAGAAATACTCATTTGAATGAGGAAGCTGCCATTACAAATGATAGTAGTATGTTGAGAAGTGTAGCAGTTATACTACTTTATTGGATGTTTTCATAAGTATTCTCTTAAGGAAAAAATCTTTGTACTTGTAATAAATCTGAAAGAAACGTAAAACTGGCTTGAGTAGTACAAACTAATATTAGTCAGTTATTTTATTCAATTTGTCGAAAGAAGTTTGTGTAGAACTAGCTGTGTTATGTAAACAGGTTTAAAATGTAAACTGAAATATTCCCAATAAAGAATTTTATCCGGTTATAAATTGAATACCAGTTTATTTCAGTGAATTTAGTATTGCATTATATTTTAAACACTCTTAATTTTAAATATTATTTTAATAAATTATTTATATTTTAAACAATCCTAATTTTCGTTTTATGCATTTTCACAATGTAGTTCATAATTGAAGATTTACTTATTATTGGTACAACAGTTTTAAATTAGATTCTTTTAGTTTCGCTTCTATTTCAGGTTCTTTAACTAACGGCAATCAATTAAATCAATAATCACAAATTCTAATTAACAGTATCTTTTCAATTCAAGAATAAGAATTGGTAACTGTGAGCCTGAAATAAAAGAATACATCAGTCTGAAAAAAGAACTACAGTATTTCTGCTTCAGACTTTAATTTTAGATTAAAATTTAGATTAGATTTAGATTTTAAAAATGTTTACTTGTACGAGTAAACGAGATTTGGAGTTAAGTTCTTATAAACCCGTATAAGAACTTAACTCCAAATCTACTCAGACTGAAACAAAATTATCTTCCGTAGTTCTGTTTTTTTTTTTTTTTTTTTTCCTGTTACGAAATCGAGAATGATATTTATAGAGAATTTTAATCACTTTAGCATTTGGATTTTTTATATTTAAAGATTGTAACGACTTAACCTTGAGCGGAACGCATTGCGAGTAGAATCTCGATACAGTTATTTAGCCGGTGAAGAAAATGATGCTTCCTTCATACAGTGCTTCATTAGGGCCTTATCACTCAGGACTCATTCTGCTTAAAAGACTGCTGTAAGGATGTCTATAATCTTCTTTAACAAACATAATGCTAAGTATCAAGCATATTTAATGTTATTTCATAGCATTAATAATCTTAGCTAGTTCCCTGAGTGGCAGGACCACTTTATCCGGCATCAAATTTTTTCGTTTAGTGTATATATAGGTCGTTTAGTCTTTATTTATCTAAATATTATTTTAATGAGTGAAAGTTTAGGAATTCAGAGAATGAAATAATTAATTATCCAAATCTAATAATAAAATTCTTTTTAAATACACATTTTTATGAAAAGATCTCAAAACCCATATTCTCAGATTGTTAGAAGGAAACATTCATGGGCACGAAAGCATTCGTAACCGCATCCTGCTTCCCAATGCTTCAATAATTAACTGAATTAATAAAATTACAAATTCCAGCAACGGCAGGATTTAAATAGCAATGAGAAACCAATCAGCCCTTCTGTTTTACAAACTAGTTTACTTTATAATGTGATCCCTCCCGTTACGCAGAAAACTTTAATGTGATTTATAATTATCTTATTAGATCAAAATCAATATATTTTAATATACGTAAGGGTTATGAGTTATTTCTCCCACCTTCTTGGCATGTCTCTGTGGTGTGGTGGTCTGCACGCAGGGAGCGTATTCCAGAGTCCGCGGTTCGTTTCCAGGCGAAGGCGTTGCTAATTTTTCATCTTGCCTGCTTCCAATTAAACTAATGTCTCTACAGTGGTGCCCGAACTAAAAAAGGGTGTTGGATGATGGCTCTTCACACCCAGGATTTGGCGACTGGGTCTCCTAAAAACCCCAGTCGCCCTTTAAAAGGAGGAGGTATTTCTCCCACCTTCTTGGCACGCCTTCTTGGTGTGGTGGTCTGCAAGCTGGGCGCGTATTTCAGAGGTCCGCGTTCGATTCCTGGCGAAAGCGTTGCTAATTTTTTATCTTGCGTGCTTCTAATCAATCTAATGTCTCTACAATGTTATAAATTTAAGTGAAAATATAGCCCTAGATTGTCGCAGATTTTTTTTTAAAAAAAGAATTTACATATGTATCTATCTGGAAACTTCGAGAAGTTGCCACCAATTAGATATGAAAGCTTTCCGAAAACTACCAGAAAAATGCAAAAAAATTGCATTATCTTTCTTAAGTATAGAATTTAAAGGATGAGCCCTTATTCGCGAAGTATATTTATACTTTGATATCCTTAAATAATACACGTTAATACAGCAAATGACTATTTTACTTATTAAAACAATGATATGTATGCTCTTCTTTGCGAATTTTTAATTGTTTATTTAAATTTGACAGAGAAATCAATTTTTTTAATAAATATAAAAGTGAATTTTTAAAAATATATACCTTAAAATTTTTATTAATCTTAAGAGTATATTAATTAAACTATTATAAATGTAAGAGATTATTATGGTAGGTAAGGTTAACTGAAACACTTGAATATAAATGAAAGTTTAGTATTTGCTTTCGCTTATATTTTTGGTAAATCATTAGTTAGAATATTTTGCCTACTTTCCGTCTGAAAATAAGTTTTACAGTACATGATTCAGGGGGTAAAAAAGAGCATACATATAAAAATAATTTAAATTTCTCTTGGATATTTACTGAATACTTTTGCGAAAATTTGAATAACAGCACTATGTAAACTCTCGATATTCGCTCTCAGAAATTATCCAAATATACCAGGGAATTTATCAAATCCTTGACATTACATTTCCGATGTTATTACAAACACCTAAGCCTTGCGAATGGAAGTACGATGGCAAACATAACGTAAAATATAATAAAAAAAATTAGAAAATATTCTTCAGAAGGGATAGTGGAAACTAAGCCTATATTGAAAATATGTTTATGGCTAGGGAATAAAAAAATATTTTTCGAGAACTCTCTTTTCCATCAATGTTCAATTTCAGGGAAAGGACACGCGAGGATTTCGAAGACATAATTTCTGACTCACTCTCGATATACCCTAGCCTTATTCTCAGTCCTTTTCAGATTTTTTTTTAAAATGACTAAGATTTTTTTTTCTCTTATTGGAAATTCTGATGTCCTCATTTTAAATGCAATCGTTATGTGGGTAATAAAAAATATAATTTAATGAAAACGAGCTGTAATATCTTGCGTGCAATTCTTTCCTATTAGTTTACAGCGCATGCGTATGCATTTTCACGTTACATTACAGCGTAGCAGACAAAAACGATTTTTTGAATATATACCTTCATTTATGTTTCTGACAAAAATGCCCTTTCAAATAATTTATGTTTTCTCGTTTAACGTGTTTGATTTTAATCTGCCGGTTAAAGTTCTAATGATTTCTTAGAAATTTATTTTAAAACCTTTCTAAGACCGTTGCTACTTAAACCACACATTGGTCACACTCCTAAATTCATGAATTTAGCTTTCTTTTTTGAGCATATGCATATTACTAATATAATTTAACTAATATTTTTTGTTGCCGCTTCTATACCGTATCATTTTAATAATTATTTAACAAAACTGATCTGCATTATTCTCAAAGATACCTATTTATTTAAAAGTATTATTTCAACTCCAAGTTTGATTATAAATGATGACTCTGACTGTACATTTTTCTTTTATTCCTGAAATAAACTGAAATATTAGTTTTTGTTTTTTATTGTATGTCTTTACTTACTTCTATAATATTCCTTCAATGCACTTTACAGTAATGCAAGAAAATACATTTTTCAGAAAGAAAATTTGCTCACTATTTGATAAAACATTACCTAAGAAATTGCAGTCTGTCCTTTTTTATAACATATGTATTATCTGAATTTCTGCAGTCCTTTCAAGTTTCTTTTTTATGATGTATAAGTTATAAAACATTACAAATGTGGCTTTAATGTATTTTTTATATTGCGTGCTATATGTATACCAGTTTCTAAAAATATACCCATGATTAAAGCACCAAGATTTAAATAATTAAACATGGTTTCATATACTGAATATTGTTCAACAATGTCGAAATGATGTTGAATTAATTAAAACATGGTTTCAAGCTAACTTAATTAAAATATGAAACATGTTAAATTAATTAAAACTTGGTTTCAAGTTGAATTAATTAAAACATGGCTTCGTATTTTGAGATCGGCATGGTCATGTCTGCTGAAAGAACTTATTTTTCGATACGTACTGCCTAACCTATGTTTAGAAGCTTGATCTGGTAATGCTATTTTAGTCCTATAACCCTAAGAAATGTGAAGCGAATTATCTCTATGTCTAAGAACAACGACATAGTCTTCAGAAGGTTAAAATTTCATTTTTACTTTAGTATTAAAACTCGTGCATTTATTAAAACGTGCATCGTATTGAAACTCGTGTATTTACTCGTGCATTTGTGTTCTAAATTTAACATAATTTAGAACACAAATGCACGAGCTTGTACTACGATGACCACAACTCGTGCTGCTGCAAAACAAATACGTTAGTATAATTTAACTTAAAAGTTGAACAGTAGTTAAAGACTACACATTTAAATATTATACTGTAAGCTAGCTTACTAACACTTACTCTAGCGTCAGAATTAAAAGTGTCGGCAGACATTAAGGCCTCAAAGCCGAATAATTATAGCTGTTAGAGTTAGTAGGAAACTAACCATGTTTGCCAAAAAAACTTTCTGTCTCGAATCCGAAAATTTTAGTTTATGTACTCACACCTAATTTGCTTCCTGATCGGAAATACGGAAAGATTATATTAAATGTTGAAATCAAAATAACTGGTTAATTTACATAAATTTATTACAAGTAAAGAGTTGCAAAAGAAGTGATATAAATTGAGGATACATCCTGCGTAAAAATCAAATCCAACTCTTATCTTCTTTAACCCTCTTTGGCACGCTACCTTATAAATTCGGAGTTTTGATAAAAAGAAAAAGGTAGGCAGTCTAATTAGGCCTAGAGGAGTACACAAGTAAAATTTTGTGAAGATAGCAATTATCGTTTTAATTCTGGTTGTGTGCCCAAAGTGGGCATACAACCAGAATAGAGCTTCGAAATTATAAATAAATTAATATTAGAGCTAGTAATTGAATAGAGCTTCGAAAAGAGTTCTGAAACGAGCATTGTTGTCAATGAACTGACCGATGCGATGCGGAGAAACAAAGAATACAGACTCTCAGTTGTCCTAGATTATCGGTGAGCTCGGTCTGAGCACACCTATGGTTCGCCGTTTGGTTGTAGGCAAGATTTCAAGGTAAAAATTTAAAACTAATATAGAATAAGGATATTAGCATACAGCCAAAAAAATAACATAGAAATTTCTTTTCAAACAATTGCTTTCATACCCTAAAAAATCTAGAAGGTTTCTTTGAAGAATGAGGGTCTTAAAAAACTAAACATGGCTAAAATATATGGACTGGTTTGTGTTGAGCTGTCATCTACTAAATAAAGAAGGCTCATAGTAACCGATAGTAACCTATAAATATTTTTCCATTCAATTTTTCTGCGTACAGAAGGAAATTTTTAGGAGCCGCAAAGGGTTAAAAGATTGATAAAATTTTGTTCTACAACAATTTAGTGTAAAGTTTACGTGCGACAGTAATTCTAAAGAGAATCTTTAAAATTTGAAGGTGCAAAATCGTCTAGTGTAGAGTTTCTCAGTCTCCGTCCCGCGGACCACAAGTGATTCTCGAAACTTGCTCTCATGGTTCTCCTAAATTCCCCAAAAGACAAAGAATAAAATTCAAATTTACGGTACCTGCCATATTATATTTGAAAATCTCCGAATTTGTGAATTACACATGACAATCGTCTATCAAGTTTTCCACCAAGGCTAACATTGTATAAAACTGATTACCGAATAGCCTACCTATGAACTTTCCAAACAAAAACAAGTAAAATTTAAAACACTGTGACTGTGGTGTTTCTTAATAAAGCATACAAAACAGGTATGTAGGAATCATAAAGCTCATCTATCTCAACAAGACCAATATTTATTTAATTTTCAGTTAGTAAGATAAGATTCTTGTTTAAAATGTAATACCATGTAAAACGAATGTAAATTTCTGTTAATCTAAGCACCTAGCCCAAGGATAAAATTAAATTAATTTTATGTAATTGTAGTTTAAAAATGTAAGCATAATGGTAATAACATATCCTTATAAAGTGTTTTCGAATGGGAAAGATTAAAGTGATCCAATGAACATTCTAATTTATATAGGTGGTCCCCATTTGAAAAACGTTTGAAAGCCTAGAGGATATATGAGTAACTGCCACTTAAAACAAATCTGAAATTTTTATATTACAGCAAATTACAAGTTGTATAAGAAAAAAGCAACGTTTCCAGAATGTAAGATAAACATACATGTGACACAAAAAAGGGAAAGTTTTTAATGGTAAAATACACTGGTTAACATAAATTAAGGAAAAATCACAAAAATCTCGATTACTGAAAACGTTACATGTAGAAATTAATGAAATTTACCCACAATATACAACACATAGTAAGGTATCAAATAACATAAAAAGAAATTACCAGACAAATATGGTAGTATAGAAATTAGCAAATGTTTAAAATTAACAAATCGAAGGTGTCAGTTTGCTATAGAAAAAGTACCTTCAATATGGAATATGATCGCCTCTAGAAGCAATACAGCACATACAGCGATGTGTAATGCTTTTAACCTTTTGAAGACGGGATGGCCATTATATTGGCCAAAGAGTCCTCTCTTTGAAAAGACGGGGTTGTCCACTTTAGTGGCCATGTCTTTTTCCCCCATTTTCAGGCTAAAAAGTGGGGTGAAATGTCAAATTTGACGTCCGTGGGGTTTTAACCACTTATCTCTTTCAAAGATCTTCCTTTTGTGACATAGATGCACCCTTTTGAGGATCCATTAAACTACACACAAGAATCTCTGTTACAAATAGGAGGTAATTTCTTAAAGGGGGAAAGCATTCGGTTTAAGATTCCCCGTCCTTTGGTAGCTTTTACTGCTACCAAAGCCCCGGCCTCAAAAGGTTAATTATGCGGTCTAAGAGTTCCATAGGAAGCGAGAGCCATTGTTCTTGTAAAGCCGTTGCAAGCGCGACAAGGGTCTGACAAGGGTCGCTTTCTTGACTAAACCTGGACTCATCCGTAAAGAGAACAGCCCTCCATTGATCAGGCGTCCAGTGGACATGTTGTCGTACCCACTGTAAACGGTCACTCTTATCGCGTGACGTGAAAGACACGCAAATGGCTGGTCGCCTCGCATACATACCACCTTCGTGAAGCCTTCTACGCACAGTTGACTTCCAGTGGACACCAACCTTCCAGTGGCTGCATCAAGGGAGGATCTAAGAATAATCGGAGTAGGTGTTCTATTCCTGCCTGCACATAATGTCAAATATCGGTCATCGACGCTCGTCATAGCAGTTTGCCGTCCTCGGCTGAACCTTCTAGATACCGAATCTGTGAATTGAAATTGCCTGCAAAGTCTGTGAAGCACAGAATGACTCCCATTTAGCCATCTGGATACCTCTGTTTGAATTTGTCCTTCCTCTAGTCTGCCAATGGCTCTCCATCGTAGTCCTGCAGGCAAATGATGCCTGGAGGTCATTGTACCGAATTGGCTATCTCAGATTTCTGATGTTACTATCACAGTGAAATATGTGGGCTTGCTCTCAAACATAGACTTTTATGCTTCTCGCAGATGACGTATTCCGCTTGCAGTGCCACTAATTTGCATATTGCAGTTTTACTCAGCTACTGTTACTTGGCAACATATTCAAAGTTTACACGGTTTGGCTTATGTTTGAGGGAGTTATCGCTATTTTTGTCATTTTTCCTTAATTTATGATAACCAATGTATATAGAAATGATAATCTTGAGATGTTGTGCATAAGAAATAAGTAAAGTATTAAAAACAGTTCTTACACTTTAACTGAGATATTAAACAAAACGCTACGGCTAGTTCCGTTTAAATTGAATTTACGGAACGGCCTCGGTTTAATTAATCAAAGGTTTTAAATACTTTTAAAAGTTAGAAGAAAAAGTACAAAGTGAAGGCAAAAACCATAGATTTTAGATTAAAGGATTTATATTCAAAGGAACTTTGAATAATATATTCTAGATTCTTTTTATAAACTATCCTTTTAAGATAGAATAATTCACTTTCAGGCAGTTTAATTAAATTTCTATCATTTATATTTAGCATATATATAAATGATGTTAGCTATAAAGTTGAACGTATTTTGCAAAAATTTTCGGGTCGTTTATTCTCCCATCAATAAAATTCCGAGGTCTATACTCAAGGACCCCATTCCGAATATACATTCCTGAGGTATTTACAGGATTCCTTGCCAGTGCGGCTTAATTTATATTGGCCAAACTAAGAGAGCCTTAAACATTTCGCGTTAAGGAACATGAGACATATGTTAGAAAAGAGGAAACACAGAAATCTTAATTGTTGGTCCCAACATTGTTTCTCCGAAAATCACACTTTCAATTTTTCTGCTGCCAAAATTATTCAAAAAACATCATCCATTGATGAACTGGATTTTCTAGAGGCATTTCAAATTCAAAAAGAATTTTCTGTTCTAGTTAATGACCCTAAATCCAATTAATCTTTGCCTTCAGCCTTTAAAGAAATTATGTTTTAGTTCTGGTTCCATCAACAGATGGCACCAGTAGTTTATCTCCTGTCTAGGCTTTCTTATCTTATCTTTATATATTATCTCGTTCTTTGTAGCGGACGAGCGGTTAAGTCACTGAACACTAGTAGTTCGTTTTGATGTTCGTTCGCGAACGGACTGGCTGCATGGGCGGTTTCATGGTTTAACCCATGTGTAACGTATATATGAGCCAGTTTCCCTTAGAAAGTCCTCCACGAAGGCATCCCTTCCTTTGCAGATAGCCCTAGTGTGCTTTGCCGTTATTTCAATAAACCAAACCAAACCGTTCATTTGCGGTTTTGCAGCTGATGATTCGGTTAAAGCCATCGAAACTAGTCCTGTGAAAATTTGAAAAAATATTACGCTGATTTTTGCTGTTTGACTTCTAAATTAATAATGATGCTCAGATGTTAAGAAACAAACGGATTTTTTCAAATATTCGCTGCAAGAAACGAAATGTAGCTCTAAAACATGTATACTCACCCAGAAACTAGACTGTGACATTTTTTGAGTACATTATTTTTTAAGTAAAAATCGTATTGGATATAAAAAAAAATCATCTTTTTTTTCCCTTTTTAAGAGCTTGTTTTTCAGCATTACGGAACTCAGAAGCAAAATAAAACAATCTTTTTTTTTTTTTAATTTATTTATTTTTTTTTATTAATGTTTTTTTATTAATAGACGACATCATTGGAGAGAATGATGAAAAATCCGAAAATATTCTCAGTTTTAACCCTTTTGCTACTACTAGGACATATCCGCTAAGCAGGTAGTTTCAAATGACGCTATAGGATAAATAATACATTGTATTAATTATGAGTGCATATCCCACTGGTTATTCATTAGTACTACTGACAGTTCAGTGCAATTTCCTCCCACAGATGGCAGCAGAATCCTTTCCGAATGGAATTTTCGCGGGCAGTTTTCCAATGCGCGGTATTTTTTGCTCTCTAGCAGCCATTCATAAGTATTGTATTGCTGGAAGACGTCTCGTGAACTTTTAATCTCACGAACTTTTATCAAAATATGAAGTTTTGTCAAAGTCATTTTTAATATAATTATTATAGTAATAGATAATGTGGGATTTAAGTGTCCCAGTGGTATGTTCTACTGAGACATTATTGGCCGACTGGGTCCTTTCTCAAGACTTGCCGTTTCTGTCCTTTAGACCTGTAACTAAGAAAATTCAGCTTCTATCGCTTAAGCCTATTTGGATGAATTGGACGACCCAGAGCGACATGTCGAATATAAACCTGACTCCTTTGACAATATGAGATCCTTTTTTGACGAAATGCGGATCAGAAGCTTCCATCACCAAATCCTGGTAAGTCACCCAAGCGAAAGTTGTCACATGAGCAATATGCATCAGCGTGATTCTTTACCTAATATATTAGCACAGAAATGCAAAGCAACATCCAAACGGCTGCAAAAAGAAACAGTAGTTTGTCTCATTCCACTAACTACGTTTTTTATTGGCGTCCCGTAAATAAACAGTTTATACCACGGTTAAATAAAACCGGAGATTGTCAACTATTAGCTCAAATCACCCGAACATCTAAACTTAAAACAGAACAACAGGACTTCAAACATAAGTTTTCAAGGTTGTATTTGCACCCTATCTTTTCAGTTTTTTTCGCCAAGTGTACCAATGAACGTCTTAATAAAACTGAGACATGATAAAAAAATCAAGATTCCTGACACAGACCCTTTAGAGCTGATGTTAGGAGTTTACTTGTAACGTCACACAATCGTCTGCTAAACGTTTTAGATTATTGGTCAAATAACGCTACATTGGTTAATGATGACATCTATAATGCCATGCCTTTCAACACATGTCCATTGCTGTTGGCCAAAATGTATTTCAACATTCCCCCAAAACCTGAAATTGATCCAAAGCCATATCATATGGATGGTGGGAGGAAATGCTTCACTCTGAGAGGCACAGGATTTTAGATCCATCATGAAGGCTGGTATTTAAACAGCATTTATTAATTGAGTTTGTGTAATTACTTATTTTGGTCTATATTTTCATAAACTTACATTCATTAAGACGATATTTATATTATTAAAGAAAGTACGAAAGAAAAATATCTTAAATTATAAGTCAATATATGCCAAGTAGCAAAACTTCTGATGACCGGATAAAGCCGATCATAATTCTCAGAGGGTTCAAAAAATCATTTACTGATGCTGGAGTGTGTATGTGTGTGTGCGATTATGTCAAAGCCTCGAGGGCTATTCACTGACTGATGTTAGAGAGTCTCCCTTTTAAAGTATTATGAATCCATCATAGCCAAATTTAAAGGCTGTTCAAGCAAAAACAATATTTTGCTTCTAATACCAATCAAATAGGAATAAAATTATTTGATCTATGCGATTCTTTGAGTGGTTATACATACATTATGAATATATATGCAGGGAAAGATTGGATCCTAGGTAAAAAATTTCTAGATAAAAAATTAGTGTTACAATTTTACTAAACAATGCGCAATCTGGACATCACACTAGCCTTTGCTAGATTTTTGACCAATGTAAATCTAATGGATACCATTAATTTTCCTTCATTCGTGTATCTAGCAGAAAAAACATACGAAAATTTGAATGCGATGCGGAGCTTTCTAAAGGAGAGTCTGAATATCTCCCAAATCGCAGTGGAACAAGGTGGCATTACTCAAAAGAAGTTCTCACCCTCAGCAACTACCATTTGCCTCATGTCATAACAGTACAACAAGCACAGAGAGATGGAAAAAAAGGAATCACGGCTATTGCCGGTTATTATTAATTCACGGGAGAAGTTGATCTGTCTGATCAGAAAGTATGTAAGGATCTTAAGTTTTACTAACGTTTATTTTATTTTAAAACTTTACTCTCTTTGCTTATTTTCCACTTCCTGCCAGAATTAAATGTGTTAACTTGTTTATGCAAATTGTACTTGCTAACGCCCAAGTATTTAAGTTGTGGCTTTTTGTTAAGAGAGAGAGAGGGAAAGTGAGCCGCATTGCCACTGCATTCTGTACGAGTTTTCAATCAGTTGCTGCTTGCCTTTAAGGCCAGAGGTTTAATCCTCTTGATATTTAGAACGCTAGCTCTTATTTAGAATTTTAGTTAGTAGTTTTATATTTTTACGTTCAGACCACAAGTGGTTGGCCTCTGTATCCCGAAGTGCGGGAGCACCTGTGATCTTATAGAGAATAAAGGGTAAAGTCAACCCTTCCTGTTGGTGTTGTCTATTCCACACATATTTGAACATAGCTTGATTAAGCTCCCTGTTACTATTCAGGACATATCATGTTTCCAAAGCAAATAAAAATCATACAAGTCCTGACAAGTATGCCTCTGTAATTTTAACAGAACATCAACAAATTAATGGGAAAAAGTGTTTTATAAACTTCTTATGACGGTGGTGGTAAATACATATATGTTGTTTAATCTCTTACAATTTATTGTTCTGCTGTCCGAAGCTATTATGGCGGAGGGAAAGAAAAATGCAAATGTAAAAAAAACTGACAGACCGTCAAATGCATGAAAACTGACATTGAATGTCGGCAATCACTTGTCAGTAGAAAGTTCAACTCGCTGAAAGTGTGTACGCTGTGCAAAAGAGAAAAAGGAAAAACGGAACAAAAACTGCATGTGCAATGCGCAAAACCTGTACTTAGCAATAACTGTTTTGCGCTGTATCATACATGAGTGTATTATTTTATTACACCTTTCGAAAACCTGATCTGAGTGAAAATAACTTTCCATATTGCATTTTCAATCCTTATTTGTATCACTGGGACATATGTATCCCACTAAAATATACCGATGGGAGATTTATGTTCCGCTGATCTCTCCTCTCCTGGTGATTTATTAATTTATTTTTTATTTTGTCAGCATATTATCGATATATGTATTATACTTGATGTTTTAATATGCTCATTTCATTTTTTCAGAAAAAAAATATTGGTACTGAAGGGGTTAAAATCAATCACCTTGCCATTCGCCTCGTGGAGAGTCATTATGAAATGAAATAAAAATGTCCAGAAGGCCATTGAGTAGACGGCCGAAAGTGTGGATCACTTTCTGTGTCTGCAAGCGTGATGCCCAAATCATTGCACAAAAATGTGTTTCCTTTCTCACACTGTCAACAAGAAAAGCCGTATTCGTTAAAATTATTTGCACATGAAGTAGAAAGTTTTAAGCACGATGTTAGTGGTGCCACTCTTGGTTGCAGACGAAGGCCAAAACGTCGTCGCAGAGAGAAACGCCGGAGAAAAGAAATTGAAGCGTTTCCAAAAACTTCGCAGTTCAAAAACATCGTGATAAAAAATATACGTTTTTAAGGCTGTAAACATTTTAAATGCATATTCTCGTAATCATTTGTGAGCGCAAGAACATTATATTGAGGTATATTTTTAATTTTATATTTTATATTTTTGAAATACCTAAAAAAATTTTGCTGAAAAAGTAAGAAGGAAAGTTAACTGAAACTGAAATTTAACTGAAACCCTGACTAAATGAACTGAGTTTAACTGAAAATTAGTAGAAAACTAAATCTACTTATAACAATTAACATAATTTTAAGCTTGCGTAGTTAACTAATAAAAATCATTATTTAATTAACTTCTTTTATAAAGTTTTTTTTTAGGCTTTCATGAAAAGTATTATTTAAAAAAAAAATTAAGGAAAGGAAGAAATAGTATCTGCCTGACGTTATCTCTATTAAAACTGTATAGTTATCAAATTATAAGATTTTTTTTATCTATGTCAATCTAATATTCTTTTAGTGAAAATTAAATCTCTTTTTTTTTTTTTTTTTTTTTTTTTTTTTTTTTTTTTTTGTTTCAGCTTATTTGTCTTCTTAAAATGTCATTAACATTTTCATGTACAGCGTGCAGTTAATCTTTTGAATCCTGATTTGTTAGGTTAAACGAAACTTAAGGGGTATCAGAAACCCCTATACCGACAATGTTAAATTGGCCATTTTCGATGTACCTTTTCTCAAAATCTGCTATAGATACAAGCTTGAAATTTTTGCTGTAATTAAAGTATACCTATCTGATTATATTGAAATGAGCTTTTGAAGCATTTTGAATTTTAGAGTAATTTACAGAATATTTTGTTAGGCATAGTAAAATTTAGCACTTTCCCCACACAAAAAAAAATTAAATTTTTTTGTTTTCTAAGTTTATTACAAAAAGCTCATTTGAGTAAATATTAGAGAACCTATAAATAAGCCATAAAAAGTTTAGATACCTGTGAGTAGTAGTTCCTGAGGTACATCGAGTATACAAAAATCACGTTTGGAGAAAAACGCGTTTTTATGTAAAAATCCTCATTGATCAAAGCAGTAGATGACAAATTAAAACTAGATTTTTTTGCAGTTCTAATTTTCATAGAGATTAAAGAATGGTATTTTTAGAAAGATAAAAGTGTCGAGAATTTGAAAATGCAAAAATACGAAATCACAATTTTTTGAAGATTTTGGTGTCCCATCACCCCTTAACAGTTACATAATATTTCATTAAGGGATCTGGGTTTATTGAATTATGGCAAAGCACACTAGCGCTATTTGTTTAATGTATAGGATGCTTTTGTGTAAGACTTTCTCAGGAGGTGGTTTGTATCGATGTTATAGATTAGGAA
Organism: Stegodyphus dumicola; assembly: GCF_044657685.1. Lineage (NCBI taxonomy): Eukaryota > Metazoa > Arthropoda > Arachnida > Araneae > Eresidae > Stegodyphus > Stegodyphus dumicola. The sequence continues at coordinate 37,037,344 of NC_140777.1, read as the reverse complement.
AACCACGAAACTCTCATGCAGCTAACTCATTTGCAGAGTCGAACTACCACTCATCAGCTATTTTGCTCTCAGTCACCGCTGTTGGCTTGTTCAGTATCGGAAAATTAATAGTAGCTCAGTTTGACTCGAATTTAAAATTATTCATCATTCTTCTTGTCCTCACAAATCGTTATGTGGATATTCACTTCCAACTTTTAAAGCTTGAAAAACGAATGTCTGCGATGTTATCATTGTGGGATAATAGGCGCTTTATTTTTATTACATTTTCCACGACGATGCTTTTAAAATGTGAAGTTTTTGAACTGCTTTATTTAGACGACGATGCTTCGTACCACGATGTTTTAGAACTGCAATATTTTCTTTTTCCCTTCTCTCACGATAGTTTGCCGACGACATTTTAGCTATGCGTTGACTTCTCCGCGACGTTTTTAGTTACATCCCTAATTTACACCTTTGTACGGCTAGGTCGCTGTTGGACTCCATTGGGATACTAGGCTTTTAGGGATAAGTGATGAATTATGGTTTGGGATTCATAATTATTGATTTGGAAAACACCTAGGTATACTGGCACTTAACATGCTAATAACATCCACGAAATAATATCACGCTAGGTAACATCAGTGGCAACCCATGAGTTTACAGGTCCAGGTCCCAGGGTTACAGATTTTGGCAGCACTTGAATCGATAATTAATGCTTCGTATGAAATGATAATCGAGGACATCCGATTTGATAGCCGTGTCAAGTTCGTAAAAAGCATACCTGGAAAGTATTCAGTGTTCTCTTCTTTATTAACTGAAAATTAATGCGCTCGCTGAATAGGCACCAATATGGCAGGCTGTAAGGAGTGTTCTAAGTTTTGACAAGAAATCGATGCTATCGTGCATATGTTTTCGGCAATATCTACATTGATAAAACATTAATATATACAAAGGTTTTTTATGAATAAAACTTCGATTGTTTTTATTTTCCACTATTATTCAATTACTTATTGATCATTTCCCCAAGCCAGTACTCTGAATTATAATCAATGACTACAAAAGTTTCAATGAAATTGGACAAATAATGTTCCTTATGTCTATTCGTTTCAAGCTGACACTTAAATTTTGGGTGTGAGTAGTTTCTAAGTTTTTTCTTAATTAACACTTCCAAATATTATAAGCCGCTTTATGTTCGGAACAAAATCGTAGTTTTTAATAATTACGGTGGCAATTTTAATGATATATAAAATATGCATATCATGTGGATGCTAGATCATGTTCGTTATTAAATGAAACAAATTCTCGAAATTTTTTATAAAATAATCATAAATGTTATTTGAATCACGAATGTCAAATCTTACATATTTATGTTCTTATTTCGATTATTTATCATCGATTTCTTGTCAAAACTATACTTATTTAGCTGCATATTTCTCAACTTGCGGATTTCAAACAAAAAGAAATGGAAACAGCGGATGAATTTTCATTTTTCATTTAACTATAGAAATGCTATCATTGCGTGTCATTCTTCATTAGGAAAGAGGATTATTTGTGGGCAGGGCTTGCATATTAGTAGTTTTCGGAGCAAATGTATTTTATACAGGCTTAGCACGTTGTATCGGAAACTGGAGCTATAATTCCAGTTTTTAGCTTTGAATAAAATTTTGCTTTTATGAGTCACGCATTAATTTTACAGATTTGAATGAACAGATAAAGGTTTCTTGCTTCTTTATAGGTGAAATTTAATAGACGGGTGACAGTTAAACATATAATTTTAAAAAACGTTTTCCTACTGCTGAATCTAAATTTCATATTCATTTTAAACTAGCACATACGCTAAAATCAAAAGTCAAACAATCTTGAAGAGATATAAGACGTTTATGCATAAAATCAAACTTTCTGAAATATGGTTTCCTCAGAAAAATTTTGCTTACTGTGAAAGAAACATTTGAGTCCTAATCCATGTTTTCCTTAAAAGCCTCCTAAGACTGGTTGCCTGAGCACAAAACTAAGGAAAAATTTTGAAAAGTAAGGTATTAATCATCTAAACGTTATGGAAGTACATAAAAATTTTCAAATCGTAATTTTTTGTTGTAACTTATCTTGATATTAAAATTTGCAACAATTAGTGAAAAGAAATATTAAATGGAAATTTTATAAACTGATAAATTATAATTCAGGAAAATCTTGAAAAATCTCAGGTCATTTTGAATAATCCGAGTATTTTTACAAATTGGTTTTCTAAATCCCTCAGCTTTAGTTCTTTAAAACTGGAATTTACAGGTTAATTATTTTTGGCAGCTGGCAGGATATGTGTAGTACAAAATATAGTTTGTGTAGAAGATTTGGATTGCTAACTACATGGTAGAAATAGCATTAAATACCTTATCACGAGACCATTTCCCAAATCGAACAGTTGCAAATTATTACCACTCTAGGGATTGCAAACAATTATGAATAAATAACTTACATAGTATGCAAGCAATGCGTTTACAATATCCACAGGCTGCGCAAAGTTCATAATATTTGTTTTAACCGAAGCTAGTCAACCTGGCGAGTAGTGATCAGCAAATGATGAAAGCAAGCAATATAAAGTATTGCAGAGAATATCGGCATAACACATTATTGGACTCAAAATGGTTATATAAATAAGTAACTTATGGATTGTTAACTACAAAATGTGACTTTCGTGTGAGTTGTTACAAGCAACTGCAAAACAACTCACATGAGACTGAATTTTCTAGACTCCTGATCAGCCTACCCCTGATGAATATGTTTAAAACATTGAAATATGAGTTGATAATATGCATTTTTCTATTTCCTTTTTTAAGTATTCATAATTTGAAGCTTTTAAATTTTCTTAAAATATGTACACATATATAGTATGTGTAATAAAACAAATTTAGAGAAGTACTGAGATAGGAAGCCTGAGACGCGAAAACGCAGAAAATACTGAAGGCGAAACACGTAGATGGCATATTGGAAGAGGAAGAATACTGATTGCATAGAATAACAAATCCTTAATGACTAGGAAACTTGGCAGTCGAGGCGGATTAAATTATTTTTTTATTTAAATCGACATTTGTGGCCACAATTCGCTTGTCACTCTAATCGTGCCTAATTGCAGAACATTTATATTTTTGATATTATTGCGATAGGAAGAGAGTACAACAAAATTGCTTCCAGGCAACACACAACGAGAAGCTAAAGTGAGCATTTATCCAATATAAACTATTGCCAAGAGGAAGGTTTTTGTTTAGGCCAGAAAGATTTTAGTTCTTAAAATTTTGAGTTTAGGTTCCGAATTACTAAGGTCATCAGCGTTGCGCTGGCCATGCGACATAGATTTATCAAGAAATGACGCAATCCAGAGAAGTTATTACTAGAAAGCCCGACGTTTATACGAAATGTCCGCTGTTCTAGCTATTACAAATTGTAATTAAAATGATTTGTGCAAAGATGTCTGCTAATTTAAACTAAATTACCCAGGGCAGGCGGCGAGGGCGACCCTCTGCTTACTGCCCCAAGGGGTTCCCCCTTCTACTTGCTTAATTGCTTAAAGTAGAGTGCAGTGAAGGAAACCACTGGCGGTCCATTTCTTAAGAGCCACTGCTAGCTCAATAAATAAAGGTGATTTAAAGAATAAAATGTTAATTCACATGTCAAAGATCTCTTTATACACAATATTTCTTGTGTAGATCTTTCCATCATTTTTAAGCTCACCTTGCAGAGGACCATCCATTATTTTTAATTTTACGTCCGTTCTTTCACGAACTCTTGAACAGGCAACATACAGTTGACTGTGTCCAAAATGCAGGCTCAGGTAAAAAATGCCAACACACTTAAGCGTTTGGTCCTGAAACTTATTGATGGTCATAGCAAAGGCAAGTTTCACAAGAAATTATCTACGTCTCAATTGAAACGGCAACCCTGTGCCATGGCAACTTCACACCTTTGGCTAGTATAGTTACGCAAACAACCAATAAACTATCGGCGACAAACAGACACTTAAGCCGCATATATATATGGGGTGAAGTAACATCATCTTCTCCTAAACTGCTGCTCCCGGGCTTAGCGAAGCACACCGTTGGATTCCGCAGTCCGTGGTACGCCATTTTGAACATTCGCGTCTTCGTGGGACTTTCATTAGCCGAGATAGTAATTAAAAACTAATTCTCCCCAAAGTTTTCCCTACATTTTTCACTTTACTTCTTCTATTAGAGGAATTTGGCTATGTGCGAAATTCTTTTTTCTCGAATATCTACCCGATGGTGTCGAGTTGTAATTCGAGATTTGTATCCTCGGATTCCAAAAAATTCTCCGAATCCATCGATACCATTCTCATCTTCGTACGAATTATTAATCAGCCGAGATATTGATTAAAAGCTGCGGAAACGTTAATTTCTGCGCTCATTTTTCCGAGTGGCAACAATAAACTATCGGCGACAAACACTTAAGCTGCTTATATATATATATATATATATATATATATAAACACTTAAGCTGCTTATATATATATATATATATATATATATAAATAATTATTATATATATAAAGATTTCTTAAACTATACTGGTAGTCATGTTGATATAGTTATTTTTTCATGAAAGGCTACTGCTGCTGCTACTCCTATCCTTTTGAAAGTAATGTCGATCACAACATATTAGCAAAAATATTATGACACGTTATCCGCATTGTTGTATATTCAAACTTACAGAAAATGGAAAAAAGAAAATGAACGAAAAAACGATAAAGAGGTTTTGAAACTGGCTAATCGCTCTTGAAATTCCTCCTGTTTTCTGTTTAAATTAAGATTTTGCATTACTTTTAACTTTCATTTTAAATCTGCGTAGATATATATATTTACGCACTTTTAGCCCAAAAGGGCTTTATCCCGAATGGGCTATTATTCTCCAAACGGGATTTTGCGTCCTTCACTATAAACGGCTGAATTCCTTTTCAGATTTTTGCCGCCAAATATTATCGCACTACGTTATTTTTAAAGATAAAATAATGAAGAATCTGCATGTGTGTATGTAGGTATGTCCACTGTAAGAAAACGACGTTACCTAGGGTCATCAAATTTTAAATAACTTAGTCCTGCACACGAACACATGTATCTGGAAGAGCGAATTTTGAATTCTAGTTTTAGATTTCATATTCTGTAAATGAACTTTTGATTAAGAACTCACTGATCCGAAAACGAGCTATGGTAACACTGTACGGAATAAAAAATTTTATCTCCAGCGCGCGAGACTGCATATCGGAAATTCTGAAAATATGATGTTTATAAATATTTTGTTACTTTGCGTTGAACTTAATGATATATGGAGTAAGTGTGAAGAACATGATATTTTGCTAATAAATTCAACCCGCAAAACATTAGTAATAAAAAGGCGAAAACAAAGTTTGCACTAAGAAAATTGAACATTGATATAATGAACTGAGAAAAGACTGAAAAGAAAAAAAATTATGTAAACACTTAACACTTCATCGGAAATTCTAAACATATGCGACTTTTAAAATTTTCGTAATTTTCTGCTGAATTATGTATGGCGTAAGTTTAAAGAAAGTGATGCTGACTGTTGCTTAAAAATAAAGCTTAAAAGGCGAAAAAAATAGGTTAGCAGGCGTGAGTGAAACAGCAGACATGTAGGCTGCGAGCTGAGAGAGAGCCTCAAAATCCTTAGCAAATTCTTACGGGCAGTCTTTAAAATCTGAACCGTTTTAGACTTGTTTTCTGGCTATTTTTTGACTATTTAATATTGGTAAAATTTTGTTGCACTTAAAATATAAATTGTCAGCTGTTTAATGTTCTATTTTTTTTTTTTTAAACAGTAACATGCACTTTTTTCTCAGATATTTTAGATCATTAGAGCTTTGCTGTTGGTCTTCTAATCATCATTTCGTCTTATATTATCATATATTCGAACCTAACAATGTGATATTTATGTTTTAATCACCATTACGTTTTGATTTTGTGCATAATATGTCACAGTAATGTTTTGACAAATGATACAGACTTTCTCCAATATATCCGTGTTATATCCTTTATTCTCATTCTAGACATTGCGCTGCTTTGTAAGCAAAAATTAAGTATAGAGGTTTGAATTAATTTTGGTATGACGTATGGAAAAGAATTAAAAGCATGGTTGACAAGGTCTAATAATAGGTACTAAAAGTTAGATGTAACTTTTCTGCAGGATTTACGATACTTCAAATTATTATGGTTAAATATTTTATGTATTGAAAATCTGTCACATGCATTAAAACATTTTGATTGCATTTCTTATAATATGAACGTTAGACCTTAAAGTTGTTCGAATTTACAATAGTTCATTCAAAAATCCTGATAAGTTTCTGGATCAGAGAAAAATAACACTTCAGTATAAAAAAAAAAAATTAATTCAGTGTTATAGCAGCTACTTTTTTCGTGACTAAAGTTATACAAAATATTACACTGTAATGTAGTTCAAAGAATACTTCGATACATTCAAAATTCACATAAAACTACTATTGGAATTATTATGAAATACGGCTCTTTTATAATATTACTAATTCTTCCATTTAGAAAAGTTCAATGAACTAAGAAAAATGCTTAATTTTCAAACACTGAACAATCACCACATACTCAAAATATGCCACCTAAACAATCTCAAATGGCACAAGTCAAAAATTGCCAACTTTTTTAAAAGGAAGAAATTCGAATATTAGTGCACATTTATATTAAGCGAATTACTTTAATACTTTCATTAAAAGAGATTTAATTAATTAAAAAATCTTCTAGTCACACGATTACCTATTTTTGAAAATATGTAAACATTAGTTTCATTAATACAGGGCTACGTAGAAACAGAAGACGTTTACAAAATTGTGTATTTACTATCTCGGCAGGAAATTATATTGGAGATTATTGCATAAAGATTGATATTAATACATTCCTGACTATGAATTCATGTTAAGGAATTTGTTTAACTCTAGCTTCATCACTAGATATTAACAAGGATTTCTCTTGAAACCTTTGGTAAAATTATTATTAGTTTCGCTGTAATATGGTATATAAAACTAGTCATTATCACTCTGAATAAAATAAAACTAGTCATTATCACTCTGAATAAAATAACACACATAGTATTAGTATTAATATATTTCTAATTCAATAATTGTAAGCCCACATATGTATTCAGATTACAAAGTTCAATTACAGCATTAAAATATTATTTTCTAATAACCCTTTCCTAGTTATATTTGTAACATTTTGGTTCGTGCGTCTGTTTCCATAAGCAGGCATTTTACACTATTAAAAAAATTTTCAAATGATTTTATGAAACAAAATCAAAATCCCATGAAACTAGCTTCATAGGTATAATGGTATAATTTTTTAGGTTTTTAGTAGACATTTTGCTAAATTGTCTTCTGTAATGACACTGCTATGGACGAATTTAAATCTTTTCACTCTCAGGCATTTAAGATATTATTACCTGAATTATTTACTTAAACATTTGCTGATATTTCACATTGTTCCATAAGAGACATACAAAATTCAAGCATCCATCAGGGCTAGCTTCTGTTTACCGAGAACAAAAACATATTACGCATTATACATACATGTTAGTAACCTTCATGCGATTTTAATAATACTAGTTCACTTTTCTGCTGGCATATCGCTAAATATCGGGACTAAATTGAAGCGTTTCCAACAGTTATTTGCTTTGTACATCAGTATCAAAGCAAATAACTGTTGGACTACGTATATAATGTCCTGGACTACGTATACATATAAGTTAAAAATATGCAAATCAACTTTATAATTCAATTTATTAATAGCCTTTTAATTCCTGATCTTTAATTTGGGTATTTCCTCTCTACGTTAAAAATAGTAATAACAAATAATCTCGTTTTGAACAATCCTCACATAGTATGACAACATATATTTACAAACAATTTCTTAGGGTGAAGGTCTGCTGCATCTTTTGTTCCTACCAACCTTTTTACTACAATTTTGAGTTTTTCGACAGAGATAAATTTGCAACCCTTTTTAGGACATGTTCTTTTACAAGCTCTAATGCTAAATCTTTGAGAAACGCTCTTCGGTTCATGTTCACTTGGTCGTTATTTGATCGATGAATAATAAAAGCATTTATACCTGCAATGTTCATTAGTCCAAGAAATACCGTTAGAGGCCAGCGGCGGCATTTTCTTAAAACAGACTAAGTTCCACATAACTCATCAACAGTATGAATATCACCTTTTGTAGAGTTATCATTTCGAGCTTGACCTGCTCTTTAGACAATGGATCGATTTGATTATCCCCAGGCATGGATGATAAAACAAGAACCGATTTATTTCGCAGAAATTCTTCTGGAAATTTAATCTTATCTTTTCGAAGTGTCCCAAAACATGTCAATTTGTGCTTTTTCAATAATTCATTGGCCAAAGGAATGCTCATGTACCAATTGTCTATAGGTTATATTTCTTTCAGTGTCACTTATGGGTGTAATATTTCTTTGTATAACATCCAATGCCACATTTGATTGTCTATATAGTCCGACAGGCTGCTTACCTGCATAAATTTCTAGGTTGTGTGCGTAAAATGTATGGAATCGCTGAAAGCAAAAGTGTTTATTCCATATCTTGGGAGCTTACTTTTATATATTGTCTGAATTGACACATTTCTCGAAAGATTTCTAATTTTTCATCTATAGTACAATATTCAGATAAAGAATATATTTTTCGTATGTTTTTGATAAATATTTCAAAACCATTTCTAATAAGTGCAAGTCTAGCCGTCATCTTTCGCTCTGCTCGTAAATTTATGTCATCAAACCTAACACACCTCAACAGGAAGTGGAATCGGTTGATAGACATTGCTATTTGAAAAAAAATTATTCCGCTTCCGTCAGCTGACCACAAATCTTTGCTTTGAAAAGTGCTGCTCTCAGCACTCCAGCGCAATATGGTAGGAAAAACAACGCCTTCAATTCAGCTACGTTTGTCTCTTGTGCATCACGGTCTCTAGAGAACTTGTTTCTTATTGATGACATGTAAATGTTTATTGGTTTCACCAAATCTTCCATTATTTATTCATCAAAAATTTGCAATAAACACTCAGTTGGATTTTTCAAATTTCTAAAGCATTTCTTGACACCAGGTAAATGTATCACTATATTGTGTGGCCGTGTCCGAACGTATTTAGAGGGTAATTTTTTACTTCAAATTGTTCCATCCTTTCAAACTTAAAAATCATCTGATGGCAAAGAAGATATGCTACCTAAATCATGTGCATCATAACATTACAGGTCAGAATCAGTTTCGCGAGCACTTTCAGAAATCACTCAGAATCGGAAGCTTCAATTTCGCTATTAGTTTCAACACTAGCGAGAAAAACCCGCAGTCGTTACTATTCTCGCTCGTACGCACTCATCTCAATGCATGTTTGCCTAGAAATGAAACGTTAGTACACGCGCGGGGTAGGTACAATCCCATTGCATATTCATTCCCCGAAAGCACAAAATCCCAAGGACACGAGAAAAATTCCTCTGGACGCGTAATGGCAGACCGCACATTGAGTTAAACAGTGTTAAACGAATGTCGCATACTGTGCATGCTCAGAAAAGAATTTGGCGTAATAACTATGTTGGCGCGATTTGAAAAGAAGATAAATACGGTATATGGTAGATGTACCGCCATCTGATTGTAAACAAATCTGGCGTTTAAATTTTCCTAGAGTATAATGTAAATGTAAATTAATTACTGTGTTAAAATACTATTTTTTGCTCTACTGCTCAAACAACTAGAAAGCTGAAACTATTGCGAAGTAATGTGAAGCATTGTTTGCATTCAAAATGTAAGATATAATACTTATAAAATTCTGCACATTCCTATGGAACTGTACAAATTTTCTTTCAGAAAAAGGCTGAAATTTAGGATATATTAGTTGAAATTTATTCATTATACTTTTAAGCAATAAAAACAATTCAGGATTTACCATACGTTCCATTCGTACATACATAAAGAAATACTGAATATAACAAGTGCTTGCAAATAACACTGAATTTTACAATTCCTTAATGCTAGTTATTAAATTCTTTAAAATGAGAAAATAAAAGCGCGGATATACGATAACAAACTAAGCTAGAAACTCCAGTTTACGATTACTGAATTATAACATGTGAACAAATTACATCTAAGTAACGAATTATTACGAACATATGTTAACCCTTTGCCTGTCGAGTGATTTTCTGCGAATTTCTTTAACAAATATTAAATGCACTGTTATTGACAAATTAAAATGAAACATATATTAGAAAAATAAGCAAGTGCACTCGGTATGGACGTTAAAATAACTAATAAGCAAAGTTCCACAACATTGCAGTTGTAAACATCACTCGAACACACTAGACAGCCATGGAGATCACGAATAAGCTAGCGTAGGGTTGCTTAGTCGCCAATATTTCTCCCCGCGCCAAAAGTACACCATCAAGCATGCGCAAACTCGCTTAACACTGTTCAACTCAATGTGCTGTCTGTCATTACGCCCTCTGGACGATCCCTTCCTAACCTTGATCTTGAAAGGTACCTGAAGTACTAGAAAGGTCACGTACGACCTTCCCTTATTTTCTAAGAAAAGACTATCCGTGCGGTGGATTTTACCCCAGCGCGTGTGCTGACGGGTTAATTGTGCATCGAATGGACGCAATCTGTGATCCCGTTTTTGATTATATTTGGGCCTTTTAACATCTTACGAGAATTCGATTAATAGAAAAGAAAAGCGATGGATTTTTCACAGCACAGCAAGCAGCAGCAGTGACGTGTCTAAGATGAAAGTTGGATTCAAAGTGATTTGAGTTATGATTCTCAAATTTTCACATTGCTTGTTAAGAAAAAGTTTAGTTTCTAATTAATAAATTATTCGCGGAAGCGTATAAGTAATTTAGCGTTGTGCACCATTAGAATTGTATAAGAATCATAGGACAAAGATCAATGTTGAAATAATGCAGTTTAGATAGATTTATTATAAACACTTACGATGATTAGGAGAGAAAGGGCAAACAACTAAATTAAAATTGAGAGCAACAGAGAGCACGAAGTTTAATTTTAACCGAACAATATTTTTTTAAAAATACAGCTTCAGTTATATTATTTTATACAGTATAATGCTTTAAAAAATCGCAATTGAGAATTCTTCAAGCGTAACGTTTAAAACAAATTAATTAGTTAAAGAAACGAACATTAGAGACGCACGAGAGAGATGCTTTCAAAAAAGAAGATTAATCATCAAACAAGAATGTTCAAAGAAATCTGTTTGTACTTGCTGTTACGCATGAGAAAATACATGAAAAGCCCTATGCTACGAGACTTCTTAGGAATTGGTAATTTAACTCTCGTTATCAGCAGTGGGCGGTTTTACTTGACTGTATACACTTGACCATTTATAGACATTTTGTTTTACATCTGTTCTTATTAAGTAAATATCACTTTTAATATTGCTTTAAAAATAATTTATGCAAATAAGATGTCTATATATTATATGGAACGAAGTTCTTAGTGGAAAAGCAGGAGAAAAACAGATAAAATTTATTTTTGATTGAAAGGTAAAGAATTCGGAAAACCTTCAGATGTCCTTCGACTTGTGACGCGTTTATGGCTTCTTATGGTACGAGTGTTAAGACAAAAAAGTTTAGTGAAATCTAATTTCTTTCCGTTTTGACAGGGATGATGGAAGGAAAGACCAATTTTCAGCCTCATGTTACAAGAAAAAGCTTTTTATTTTAAGACAGAAGTTTTTGAAGTAAAAGATGATTCCGGTGTCGTGTTAAACAGCAAAATATTCTGAAGAAAATAGCAGAACTCTCTAACTAAACACGTAGAAGAAAACTATGCCACTCGGCTTGTCAAGGGACTGAATGCAAAATTTCAGATTGCAAAAAATGCAATACTGGATGCGGATGAACATAGTATACGCGATGCACATATCCGCGTATATATACATGGATGCTGTTTTAACTACTGTATTCGTGATTGCTTTTGTACGTAAAGATGGTTATATTGTTCAACTCATTATTAAAGCCTGTTTTCGAATTTTAATTAGAAGCAAGATTATCATATTTTAATATTATCTTCTAAATCAGAAAACACGTTATGCTTAAGGAATACATAGTTAATGTTATTGAAACATTCATTGTTTATTATTTTATTGAATTCCTCTTTATTTCTAAAGAAAAAATAACTTCAACTATGCCTAAAGCTTCAGCTGTTTTTGAATAATTTGTTCAGATCGGTTTTAGAGATATATTTATTTAAAATAGCATATTATTTTCTATGTTAAATTTTCTCTGTATTTCTTCTTTCTGTCAGCTTCACCAGAAATGCGAATTAAATTTTTTTAATAAATTATTTTAATTAGCCAGTGCGTATCTAACTTAAATGACAGACTGCTGGCATTTTCAGTCAAAAATGTTGGAGCACTCAGTTTCCTTTTGCTGAAATGCTGAGCAAATTGCTGTGAATGTTTTTGACTTTCCAAAATGCATTAGCATAATATCCATAATTTTTAATTATATTTAGTAAATAATTAAAATGCTGTTGCTTTGTCAGCACATAAGAAACTGATGTTAAGGTTGTGTTAAACATTTTACTTTTGTAACTTCGGCCCAAATACAACCAATGATTTAGATAATTGTTTCACTTTGTTTATCACTTGTTTATTGGATTCAAAGATGAAAACAGGAAGAGAATTCGTCTAACAGGTCTAAGAAGAATAAATTAAATGTAATTAGAGGTAATCCTTACAAATCTAACATTTAACATAAATATAAAATTACATTACGTATGAGTAACAAAGAATTTAATAATTTCAAAACATTTTTAGAACCAAAATAAAATTAGCGACTTGGTTTTGTATATAGTCTGATTAACGTGTAACAACATGCTACAGCTTTAAGGATTGAGATCTTACACTGTTTTATTTTTTAAGTCTTCTCTCATTATAATTAATCAAATCAGTTGAAGGAAATCTCAGTTACATGAGAGTATAATTAAATGTTGCAGTTCTTTAATCGCAAATAATGCTTATCAAAAGCCTGGTAACTCTCGACGAACCTAAAATCTGATTTAAAAGGCAAATAGCAAGCAGAGCCGGCGCCAGAGCGTGCGATGAGATCACAACGGGCGACAAACTTGTTAGATTTTAGGCAGGAACAAAGCAAAGTTTTGGATTTGCAGAGTTTGCATTGGGCGGCAAAATAGTCTATCGCGATCCTGATTTGAAGTTAAGCTATTGATATAAAATTGGAAGTGGCGAATAGTGTCAGAAACTATATTGTATGCCTTGTTAGAAGCTGTGCCCCACTTCGATATTTTGTCATAATTTAGTGACGTGATCAAAATTTTTGCTGCATCTTTAAATAATCATAGTTGTAAATTCTTTAAAATTTCCTTTATATTTTTTTTCCTCTGCAGCCAGTAACACGTATTAATACATATGCAGCAAGTTATCGCCACTATTTGGAAAAACGAATGCATATTTGAAGCAATGAGCGCATCCAAAAGAACCCTTATTAGAAATTAAAACAATTTTCAAGCAATATATATATATTAAGATCAGGGATTATGAAGAATCGATCCTTTCTGTCGCTAATTAAAATTGTATGCACATTTTGATCAAAAGTGTGACGCAGGAGAAACTAGGAAGATACATTGGGAAAAATACACTGAGTTAACTAACAAACAATATTCTTATAATATAAGGTAAATAATTTAAAACAGCATTAAATATTTACAAAATTCGTTTCAAATGCTTTCCTCGTAATCTAAAAACTTTATGCACTAGGATTGAAAGCATTTGCTTTCAATTCTTCAGCCATCTGGTTCAACTGCAAAACTTTTGCTCTACAGAACATTCTACAAAAAAAATTCCAATAGCTTAAAATTCTTTCCATCTTTGAAAGACAGACACAAAGTGTAAACACATGTACCGTATTGTATCATTTGGGGGCCGCATTAATTTTGCTCAACTCCATAAAACTCAGTTTCATATTTATTGGAAATTAAAAATAAAAATTGTAATACATTTGTTTTATTTCTTATCATATAAACAATTATGAAATTCGTTGCACATACTATTTAGTTACAGTTTACTACGTTATATATACACAACATTGATGTTTCAATTGCGTTATTATATACTTGCGTTATTATGACGCTATACCATTCAGGTATTAGATTTCAGGAACTGAAGAGAAAATTCAATAAAACTACATTTTCCTTTACGTAAATCTCTCTTCTTTGACACATAGTTTGAAATTTCCATTATTATTTTCTTTGAATGGTAAGAGGAATAATATATTATTCTGTTTTAAATAAATAATGAATGAATGCATAAAAGCAAAGAACATGAATATTTTTCTGAAAAATCAGCAAGCTGGAGAATGTGCTTCTTTCTCTGAAAGGTTCTCAGTAGCAAGTTTTAAAGAACGTAGTAAGCAATGTGTATTAAGGAAGACAAATCGTTTGATCTATTAATTTAATTTAGTTTATTTTGTTTCTTATCGAAGATGGTTAATTGGAAAAGTCAGGTCTTGTTGGTTAAACCTAGTCGTTCTTAAGAAAACTTCTCCTACACTCAGTCGAAATGTTAATCAGCATCAAAGATAGATGTATAAATCCGTACCGAGATGTAAAATGGAATGTACAGATATGACAAATAGGAAAAAGAAATCTCGATCAGCGATAGCCAACCTAGAGGACATACAAACGTTTCGACTCTGAAATCTCAGTCCTATTTATTTAACAAGAAATTCAAAACTTCCTATACCCCACTTTTTTTTTTTTTTTTTTTCAAAAATCATTATTCCTTCTGACTCACGGAAGCTCAGTGTTTGATTTAGTGGTTTCAAGCTACTTTAAACTTCCATCCTGAGTTCTACTTCGCGTAGACTAAAGGTGGTGAAAAAAGAAATTACTCCTCAAGGATCATAAACCGCTAGAATTATGAGCCATTTCCGCTAGAAACGTGTCATTTAACACTCTAAAGATGTCAAGGTTTTGAATTTTTTGAGATAGTTTTCTCATTCTGTCACTGCATTTTACTGAAAACCTCCACCAAAATCTATTGGCTTGGAATATGTAAAATTCAAACGCGACAACATTTTTTTTATTTATATATTTATTTCTGTATACTATGAACTTTGCTACATGGTGCTTCAGATCTTTTCTATTCAAAACGTCTAAATAGCATTCACCTTTGCGACAGTCTGTTTCATTCTATATCTTTTGTTTAATTAATATTCTCTAGACCAGGGGCTCTCAGCCGGTAGTACCCGTACCACTGGTGATACGCAAGAGACAAATAGGTGGTACGCAAAGAAGCAAAGTATTTTTAAACATTAAATTCAAAAATTAAAACCCCAACATCCTCATTGAGTTTTTTTCTCTAACGCTTGTAAATTTATGCGATCTGAGCCTTGTTCAAGAGTGGTGGTGGTAGTAGGACTTTGTAGTCGTGGTACTAAAGGTTTTCAGTTTTTGTTTAAATGGTACGTGTTAGTCAATAGGTTGAGAACCGTTGCTCAAGAAAACACAATCAGAAAAGCAGAACGAAAAAAGTTAAATGAACCAGTTTAGGTTAATGACTGAATATATTGCGTCATCCTGAAAGCTCTTCAATTTTCGTAGCGAAAGCAGATGTTTAAAAGTATTAATTTTTATTCACGCTTCATAATTCTAGCACGCGTTGTGGCTCCATTTATTATTCACCGCAGCACTAAGAAATGAAAAACCGAAGAGTTCAGTTTCGTGATATAATGCGCAATTATTTAAAAAAAAAAAAAAAAAAAGTAAATAGGATGGAGGGGAAGAAAAAACTCAAAACAATAGAAAAAAGAAATTTGAAAGCTTTCAGATTTTACATTACGCCCAAACTGCCATTTATTTATTATTTTCATTTACAGATACATACACGCTTCGAGAGCAATTGGGGTAACGCCACTTTGCGCTAAAAATATTTAAAAACACCATATGTTTAGAATTTCCGATAGGCAGTCTTACGGAGGGTTCTCTGGAGATAAAGCTGTTTTATTCTCTACAGTGTTGTCACTACTCGCTTTGAAATTATTGAGCTTCTTAATCAAAAGTTCGTTGAAGTTTCACAAAATATAAAGTAGACAATAAAACAAATTCGAAATTCCAAAATAGGACTCCCAGGAGCTCATGGTTGGGTAATTCAGCAACGATTTGAAAAGTGATTGGGACATTTAAAGTGATTTAACGCAGGTCTAACGTCAATTCGTTCTAAAATGATTGCTAGTAAAATGTGCTTTATGTATAAAAAAAATGCTAGGTTTGAGAAGCATAAAGGTATAAATTTCGGCCTTTCTGGACGACAGCCCTCAGCAAACAAGGAGCGAATAAATGAAACTATCGCTGAAAATGCAAGTTAGACAGAATAAATATCAGACAGAATAAATTTTCCAAACAATACAGTATGTGATCATTTAAAGAAGAAAGGGTTGCTATGATGTCTATGATGCATAGGTAATATATATATTAATGAAGCAGATCAAGCTTGTTAGTGTCTTGGCATGTGATTCTTCACCGAAAAGAAATAAAAGGGATCCCTTTTTCACTGGAGATGAGAAGTGGATACTAGAATAATGTTACATTGGATACAGTAATGATACAGGTCAAGGTATAAGCCAAAACCTTCTTTAGTAGCATCAAGATGGTGCTGCGTCCCACAAAAGCAATGCTTCGTTAAAATTGATATTACAAAGGAACTGTGTACTATTGCCACCGAACAGACAATAAGTACGAAAAAATTATATTTTATTATAGCAGTTTTAAAGGCCTAAATGCAAGCAAAACGCCCAGAACTTACTATTCGATGTGCTGTCTTCCATCGTATTTCGATAAATGACAGATAAAACGTAGTGTGTATGGCTAAGATACTATTTTGTGTCACCCCTGCAGATTTTTATCTCTTCATGTCAATTCAAAATATTTTGAATGGCGTGGAGTACATTTCCTTGGACACTGTGGAACAGCACATCGATAACTTTTTAGAGAATAAACCTAATATGACAAATGTCATAGAATAAAAAGGTGCTTTACGCGCTTCTATGGAAGTTTCTTATGTTTTTGTACTGCTTCGTTTGTATTTATCTTTAAAAAAATTGCAGAATATTTCGGATATATTTCTAATATTTATCTCAAGACATCCAAATTTCATTTGTAAGTTGATATTTAATTTTAGTACTGTCTTTCATGATATTCAAATGCTCCAAACATGTAATTTGAAGTCAGATAGCTAAAGAAATATATTGATTTTAAATTTAAATTAGAAGATAAATAGAATTTTGTCTGCTAAGCTTTCTTAATGAAATCACGTCAATAGTTAACATATTCAGTCTTAAGCTATCTCAGATTACATCAAATTTTATATTAGTGTCTCAAAAATAAATTGACTGGGAAATTATGCGAGTTCTAAATATGAGATCATAAAATATCGCTTTATTTTATTAGGCTGCAGAGAGAGATTTCTTGAATAAATAGAAATAAATTTGCATTTATTATATTAGTTATGCGTCATAAACTCATTATTTAGTTTGTATCTCTAGTTACATAGTAAATACCATTTCACAGAAAAATAATATGAAATGTGAGAAAGAAACCCAAGAAATCGACCATGAATTTAAGCGTTGATATTTAGCGCCTAATTTGTTAGCTTCATTGCATAATTTAATGAGAGATGCAGGTTTAAATACGTTTTCAAATAAATGTTTATGATCACGACAAGTTAGTATTCGCTTTAAATAGTATTTTCAGTTACTATAGTAAAAGTTATCATTATTTGTTTAACAATTATACACTTTCAGTCAAAGAGGAATCTAAACCTAAAATTTTTTCGCTAGATTTGACGACTTCAAATACTATCAACTTTGAATTTTTGCTATGATCTCAGTCCCGTATTCATGTTTTTGTAATCTTCATCCAGCCGCAGTATACAAAATATTTCATTCGCAATAAAATTCATTAAAAAACAATTGATATACACCAGCCATTAAGCAGCTGAAAGTTATGTGTTTTACGTTATTGCTATAAATTCTTGTTAATAAGATGAAACTCAACAGGGAGAAAATTTTAATTGAATTTTTCCAAAAAACAATTACAAGATCCAAACACTATTAGGCACAATAGTACTTTAATATAATTCCAAACATAAAATATACGATCATAAAATCATAATATATTTCATCTCTTACCTAAGCATTATGTCACTTTTTAACAAGAATATATTATATGTATATATGTATATATACATATAATGCATTATATATACATTTGTATGTATAATACATACAAAAATAATGTTAAAAAATGTATATATAATATGTACAAAAATATACATTTTTCAGCTATATGTAGTGATTGTTTTGCTATGTATGTTTGATTTTTCTGTATATACATATAGCAGAAAAATGTAAAACAACAATTTCATGTAAATAAATACATGAAACTGTTGTGTTACGGAAAATAATTACAATACATATATCAAATAAAAAAAAAATAAAAGGCTATGTCAGACTATAGAAGAGTTTTTATTTTAGGAAACACAATTTAAAAAATATGAATAACCCTCTGAATGATTTTACATCGCTATTCAATGTTTCGGATTTATGGTAATTTAAAGTATTGATAAACTTAGTGCAATACATAAATAGAAGAATGTGCCTGTTGTTATGACTGCTCAAAATACCAAAATGTTAAAAAAATGCTGCATTATGCCAACTACATTATATCTTATTTAAAAATTTAAAATGACAATAAAATATGTGACCGATAGTCCTCTTATGCGAAAAATAACAACTTATGACATGATAATTTTTAAATCACAGATTACGTAAGCTCTTTTAAAGGAATCCCGTCTTCACCGAATTTATAGTCAGTGTTTTTTTCTTAAACCTTTATTTCATAAAATGAATCAAGATCATGATTTAAAAAATTACTATATAAATAGCTATTCGCAAGTAGCAACATTTGGGAATGAAAGGAAATTTAATCTGGAATACAATCGTATTGGACATAAAATTTAATCTGGAATACAATCGTATGACAAGATTTTGTAGTGGTTAGGTTAGATAATTGTTATTGATTAAGACAAAGCAACTCGAGGGCTATGGGAAGAAATGTCTTCCTGGAGGACGTGGAACTGGTTCTTATCCACTTTAACTAAGGTGAAAAATTACGAAAACTTCCACGCCGTTGGGATTTGAACACCAGTCGCACTCTTACTGTTCATGACTTTCTTTGCCACTCGGCTGCTGGTGGGCATCTTTTATGCAGTGCAAGGAATTAGGTGACGCTCTAAACAGGCACATACCTGGGTTAAAGTACAGGCTTATAAGCCATACCGGGGATATGGTCAGCAAATTCACTTTATTTCAATAGTGTAGCAACTCTTCATGAAATTGCATCCCGATCTCATTTGTGTCTATGGCACAGAGATGTAGAGCAGTCTTAGTCGTTCGATTTTTTTTTTGGGGGGGGGTTGCAATTATTATACTCTTAGTGAAACATAATGCATTGCATGAACAAATAAAAGATAATTCCAAGAAAAATTCTGATAAACATCAGGTTATTGTATGCTTCTGAATAGTACGACTTAAGCCCAATTGTGATTTCATGTTTAATAACCACAGCCAAACGTCTTATTTATTACTATGCATAATTAGCTTGCAATATTACTTTTACTAAGCTATCTATGTTTTTTTTACTAAGCTATCTAATTGTAATGAAAGTTTATTTTTAAGTTTGCCCAGAAGAAATTGTAGCCTGTTCCTTTTATTTTCTTCTTTCCCTTTTTCTTTCTTCTCTTTCCTCTTCACTTCTTTCTTTTTCTGTCTTTTTATTTATTTTATTTTATTTTTTTTTACAAGAATATGTTAAATAATGTGTTCTTTTAGTGATAAGTAGTAAT
The DNA here is from genome assembly GCF_044657685.1 of Stegodyphus dumicola. Lineage (NCBI taxonomy): Eukaryota > Metazoa > Arthropoda > Arachnida > Araneae > Eresidae > Stegodyphus > Stegodyphus dumicola. Next base: position 37,017,389 of record NC_140777.1, on the reverse strand, counting down.
TTGTGTGCATAGATAAATGATAATGCATAAAAATAGCTTATAAATACTACGCTCTTTTATGCTTCTGAATATTCTAATTTAGATGAACATATAATGTAACAATTAACATTTTACGTTCAATAACATAAATCAGACATCGTTTTTTGGTAATGCATTGTTACCTTGCTGCATTTCTTTCTCTTCTAAGTTATCTAAGTTTTTCAAATAGAAAATGTAGTGTGTTCTCTGTTGCTTATTTTTATATTAAATATATAATTATGGAAAATAATAAAAATGAACACAATTTATTTTATTGCTGATAAATTGAGTTTAAAACTTGTAATTATAATTAAGACATGAAATTAAAAATGATAAGCAGTTACTTAAGTTGCCAATAGATGGCAGCAGAGTACAGACAACTGCTTAAAGGGTAGCATGGTTAGAATGTAATTTCTCATAAAACATTTCTTTTATTCCATCACATAAAACATCACATAAAACTGGTAATTTTGTGGAAGGAAAATAACTGAAAAAAAAGTTTTAAAATCATGTGGTGACGAAATAATAATAAGAAGGCAATCAAATTAATATGAAGAGATACGGTTTTATTTATTCTCGACTGGTGCTGCCATCTGTCAGCTGAAATGGATACTTAAGAAAATATGTTAGGTTCGTTTATAAATGCATAAATAGGCTAAAGTACCATTTCATGTTCTCAATTCAATGTATCTCAAAACTTTGAGCATCGTGGCTCAAAGTTTTGAGATACATTGAATTGAGTTGTACATGTGTACTACATGTAAATTACAAATTTACACTTATTCACATGTTGGTAATTTTGTGGAAGGAAAATAACTGAAAGAAAAGTTTTAAAATGATGTGGTGACGAAATAATAATAAGAAAATGTAAGTTACAATTAGAAAAAAAAATATTAAAAACCATAAATTAATAAAAATTATCAATAAAAACATGTAATTAAAAAAAGTACTGCCAATTAATTTTTTTGGCGAAGTAAAAGCTTCAAGCTTCCAAATGTGTGTTCGCGAGGTAAAATTCTCAAATTTACCGTAACAGAGATCTTTAAAATTATATTATAATATGAAGTAAATTATAGACATTTTTTTAAAAATAATCTTTAAATTACAAAACATATTATCATAATATACTGAGGAATTAAGCATGAAATTTATCAAGCGTTCAATTAATTCAATTCATTGAAGGTATTCAATGTTATCAGTTTGTTGTATTAAACAGTAGGTGATGACCAGGGCCTGGTACATTTTAGTAGAAAGAATTTTGCGAATTGATGGATGGAAGATGATTAAAAATAAATAGTCTTATGAAGGTTTGATGGATATAAAACTTCAAATGATTCATGCAAGGAAAGGTATTTGCATAAAAATATTCCAAAAATAGATTCATAATTATATTTAATAATTTTTAAAAATTTAATAAATATGGACTTCTACTAACTTTTACTTCACTTAGTCATGGAAAAAAAATGAGCTGAACTTAAATGCATTGAGGGTTTAAATGTGTAAAGTATTAGGCCTTTCTCTGTTTGGGTATAGGTACAAAAGACGCACACTTGGATTTTAATGGGAATTCTAAACTTCTACTTTGTATGGGATTAGCAAATGTTTTAGAATATGGTTTTCTTCTCAGATTGTTCAATCTCCTCGAAGGAACTTCTCCCAAAGAGAGTTTTTTGTACGCTTGATTATTTTCCACGCACTGTTCTTTTCCTGTATTATTTGAATGTTTCAAATTATTCGTAATCCATTCTGATGACATTTAAAACTATGGCAAACAAAACAACTATACGAGTAATACATCTTTTTTATATATCTGCCACCTACGAGATCAAATAATTCTTGACGATTAAGCTGAATCAAATACTTTTTATACTATTGTTCGTAACAACACTAACAACATGCCAACGACAAATGAAAATATCATGTTGCCCGCAGTGACATTGTCCTGAATATCATGCACATGGTTAGAACGCATTTCAACTACAATTAAATTACAATAATACTACAATTAAATTTTACAATTCTACTAATGCAACACCCATTTTAAGCATTTTTTTATTATTACAGCCATGCAAACGCACGTACAAATACAGTAAGTGCAAGCTATATATATTTATAACAGGTACAGATGAAATCAGCTCAGATATTTACGCCTTTATGAAGCAAGAAGCATTTACATTATTAAATTATAGAAGAATATACTCCAATGCATGTTGCAATTACAAATCTTATGCTAATGCAGTTACATGCAAAATTAAAAATTCAAATCTGGTTTCCAGATTAGAAACCTATACTAATTATTCATACATAGAAAATAAATGCTGAAGATAATGGGCTACTATTTATTACATATGTATTTAATATTTAGATATTACTTTCATATGTGCTTAGTTTGATTATTAAATTGTTTAATTTATCTAAAAAATTTCGTAAATATTAGTTTATTAAACTGGTATGCATCCTACTTTCGAGAATACAATCTACGACATTGTTCATGACAACTATAACAACTCAGCTACAAATTTGTTAACTTAAATTAGAATCAGTGGCCGCCCAGACTATAATGGTTTGGGAAGAGTGACTACGATACCGAAGGGCCTGGGTTCGAATACCGGAGAAGGCATGGATGTAACTGTCCGTCCCTTCGTTGTGCTATGTCCTATACGTTGTTAGTGCTATGTCCTACGTTTACTGCAATCAGGTCCCCTGTGGAAGGGGCGGTGCCAAAACCAAAAAGCTCTATAATGAACATAACTTCTTGCACTGTAAATAATCTACACTTTAGGTAAAGAAACATCATCATCATATAAATTTTTACAATAATTTCTGATATATGGAACAAACGATGAATTATTCGGAGAAACACTAACAAGGCTTCTTTCAAGAAATTCAAAACAACAGTAGATCATGGTATGGAAGACCATTTTTAGGGGTAATTTTTCTAACGTTAATTGCAAAGCCATAGATGGTATCAGAAACCGGAGATAGGGCATTTATCCAAATAATTTACATCTTGACGCAGTGGGTTTATGTGGCCACGCCTTAGTTTATAGAGCACATCAAAGATAATTGCCTCATACTACTATAACAAACGGAAGACATGAACATTATATTTTCTTCAGCAGACATCATTAAAATTTAAGTATTATAAAGACTTACGAAAGGGAAGAAAACTGCGTTTTTGTTTCAAATTTAATGCCAGTTGCATAAATATAAATACCTTAAATTCACTAATGAATTTTATATTAATAACGATCACATTAAATTTTAGTTAAAACATTATGCTGAAATATGTTAATGTACTTTCTTTTCCTAAGGCAACTGGAAATGTAACCTACAGAACACTGCAATTTATTCCATAAATAACACATAAAATATTACATTCCTTAAAAAGCAAAAGACAGGTAATATACATGTCTTTTATTTGTAAACTGAAATAAAAAGCTATAATCTCAAATGAATATTTCAAGTTAAAATTGTTATGCGTTTCTCTATTACTATAAAAGGAATTTCAAAAATCATAATATATCCATACATTCATTCTATGTCATCTAATCTAGCTGCCAATAGGTCTTCATTCTCATGAATAAATATCAAAATTAATGCTTTTCTATTTCTATCTACTTTTCTTTTGGCCGGTTTGCTGTATTAAGCCTGCAAAAAGATTACCCTTTTTTTGTAAAACCTCCATATAATAATTGCAAATAAAATTCTTAACATTACGTGTTTCGAAATATGTACAACAGTGTACTTTCTAATAGTAGGTTGCATCTCCATAAATAATCGGAGGGCCCCACCAGCAGGGCCTCAGAAGTAGTCGAGTGGCTATGACTGCAGAAGTATAGGAGCTCAACCAGGGTTTGATCTCAGACTAACGGGTTGGTTTTCGTAGTTTCTTCTTGTGTAACATGAATACAATCCAGCTCTTCTTAAAAACTGCTCCACTAAGGCATCCCTTGCCTTAGGCAGGTAGCTCTCATGCGTTTTGCCTTACTCAAATAAGGTTTTGAGTCAATTTAAGACGAATAAAACCCAGTGTTATTTAACCGTCCGACACTCATACTAGGTAATGGACATCCAAAAAAAAAATTTAAAAGAAAATTTTTAAATTTTTAATTTTCAATTTTTAAAATTTCAAAGAAAATGTATCGAATTACATTTCCATCGTTCAGTAATGTATTCGAATTACAGTTCGTTATAATGGTCCACGAAATCTAGTATATTTAGTTTATAAGGTATATCTCCCGCTTTGTTAGATTGCCGTCGTAGTGTAGTGGTCTGCACGCTGAGCGCGTATTCCAGAAAGTTCCGTCGTTCGATTCCCGGCGAGGCCTTTGCTCATTTTTCACATCTCTCTCTTCCAAAAAGTAAATACCTAATGTCTCTACAAGTTCATATAGTTTCATATTTACACTGCATTAAAAATTCCGTCCTATCGACGAGCTGACAACGTACTATAAAGATTGAATATAATTTTTCGTGCTAATGATTTTTAGGCCGACCAGTGGCCGAGCGGCAATGTCTCTGAATACTGGTAGTTCGCTCCAGGGTTTGAATCTCGGCGAACGGGGCTGGCCGGATGGGGCGTTTTCGTGGTTTTCTCCTTCTGGAACGTATAGACGAGCGAGTTTTCCTTAAGTCCTCCACGAGTGCATCCCTCCTCTTAGGCAAATAGCTCTCGAGCTTTGCCGTAATAAAAAAAACGAAAACGAATTAATGATTTTAATATTGATGTAAATTATAAACCCTTTTTTTTCATTTAGTAGGTTACTTAAAAATTACTTTCGTATTCGAATATATATATATATATATACGCATAATATACAAAGCTATGGAACTGCATTTGGGAAAAGAAATTAAGATAAAAATTAGCCATATTTGTTTACAAAATACATCATGGATAAAATAATACATAATGCCTGCATGATATATAATGACTGGATAAACATTTAAACTAGAATTGGCAGCTTTAAATATTTAGTAACATGACTAAATATGGTGTTCAATAGCATTGATTAAATGCGCAATCAGTGTGATTTAACATGACCTTGCAATTCTGCGGACTCTTAAAATATTTTGTAATATTTTAAATGTAGTTAAAATGAATGCTTTGGTCATTTATGATTGTTGACGATTGTTCTCGTTTTCTATTAATGATTTATATTAATAATGTATATAGAAGAAGTGGGACTAAGCCTTGCATTACTGTATATCGAGACTAAAGCAGATCTTTAAATCCGAAAAAAAAAATAATAATATGAATAAGGAATTTTAACTGAAGCTGTAATTCGATGCCTAATTTCTTTTCTTTTAATATATAAAAATAAATGGAACTGTATTACGAAAAAAATAAACATAAGACATATTTCTTCACTAAACTCTTAAGAAGAAAGAGAGGTGAAGCTCTGAAAGAGAGGTGGAAAAAATGGCGCACAGTGTGCCAGTCTTAATCGAAAAAACATTAACTGAATATAAATGAGTTGTTACAATAAATATAAATTCCTCAATTAAAATAAATATAAAACTACATGTTTTGAATGGTATCATTCTACTGAATATGTCTTTACCTGTTGCTATATCTTTTACAGCTCATTAAAAAGCAAATTTTTTTTTAAGGAATATGACATTTTTTTATGAAAAGAAAAATAACACGGGAAATGTACTGAAAAATAATTTGTAATCTATATTTTCTGCTTTCTTTGTTTCTTAACTAAATTTTTTGTATAAGTATATCTACATGAATGTAAGTTTTTACATTCACATAATGCATTGCTGTAATAAAATAGAGAGTTAAACACAGCTAAAATCGATCACCATATGAATAAAAATGCTGAAGGTTTGGTTATTAGGAAAACAATCCGTGAATTTCATAGTAACCAATATTTTCGATTAATGAAAAATCAAGCCACAATCAATAAAATAGTTTTGAAGAGACTCGTTAAGCATGTTTTATGTAAAAAACTTTTCGTTATTTCAAAATAAGACTTTGAAATCTCTGAGTGCTAAAGAAACCCGAAATTAGCAACAAGAACTCGCCTAATGTAGAGTTGCAGTTTTTTATGAATATCAGGGTGTCATATAAATATAAGAGTAAAGTGAATGTCAGGTTATATGAGTATCAGGGTTCTGTTTGGGTTCATCATGAAAATATAACATAGCAAGTTTTATTTTTTTTTAAATTATGTTAGTTCTCGCTACTTTTTACTGGCTTCAATAACATTGTTTTATCGTTTAAAATATATTTATATTTAGAAGTAATATACTTAGAAGTGTCTGTTAATAAAATAAGATCCAAATTATTTGCCTTTTGGTCAGATCGGAAATTGCTTTATCAAAAATACACACTTTAATATATTTACTGCAAAAGACATAAAAAGTAAAAGAAAAACAATGCAACACTTGGGTAATGGCTTGCATAATAACGAAAAAAATTCTATTGTCGAAGCTAGCTGAACGAACTTAACTTAATAACTAAACTCAATCTACTGTTCTATGGGGCTTTACTGTTAACCGAAAAATTAGAACCCCTACTCAGCACACTTGAGTGCAGTGACCTCTTAAACATGCCTACCGTTAATTGAGCAACAAAGGCACTTTCAATACCAATAACTTCCCATCTTTGATTTTATGGAATTAAATCATATTTCTGATACGAGTCAAGGTTTAGCATTTTAGTATTTTAGAAAGTTTTCGTAAGCTTCCTGCACGAGTTTTAACTTTCAGTTTTTCTCGAAGAACAGGACAATTTTTTCCGATAATCCTAAATGATGTAAGCGAACAAGAGACCATGCTTTAGTTTATATCCTTATCACTCTAGCATGTTCATCACGGCTTGTAAAACGTTTACTTACTTTGATCGTTAGCCAATTAAGTTTCTTTTGGTTTCCATGCCTACTAATATGGCATTCCCTAATTTCTAGATTTCTTTGTTATCTCCTATTTTTTGTACTAAATAGCTTAGGCATTTCCTTGCGGGGACGACATTGCATTTCTTCACCCAGGTTCTAATATTAAAATTATTTTTTCTGTTTTGATCTAATATATTAGAACCCGCTATTAAGAGTTTTCTTTAGTTCGCGTAAGATAATATTGTTTTCAAAGATATCGGGATCACTTGAGTCTTCAGAGATGCAAGTAAAATTATAATGAATTCTTGCCTGCACACCACACAAGACAATCACCCAACTCTTCAAAATCAAGTGAAGGAGGTTCTAAAACTCTCACTAAAATAGCCGTAGTGCAAATTAAACGCTTGCACCATCCAGCCCACGAAACAGGTGTGAGTGGAAAAAAAAATCATTTCATAGGTTTCATTACATTCGATGTCCTTCCAATTTATATTTTTCACTGCGTTATCAAAACCAAAAAATTAGCAATGCACAGTCAACCGCTTCGGGCTATCAAAATTCTCAGTGACTGGATAAATGTTTCTGTATATAGAGAAGTACTTAGTACAAATAAAATATTATAGTATTAATATCGCGATTTTTCTAATTACTTGATGTGTTGTTGTCGTTGTTGTATTGTGACTAATCTCGCTTATCTGAAATCGGAGGTAGTCCGCGAAATTCATCGCGGCGAGAAATCACGATTGCGCCTGTTGTTGACAAGAACCTTGAGCACCCTATAGGTACGACTTTGCTGAGTTCCACCCCCAGTTTAGAAGAACAGCATCCCGCGCGAAGGGGGGGGACTCCAAGCGTCTACCTCTCCTCTTTCCCTACCATCAATCCCTCCAGAGGACTTTCATCTCGACGTTTATTTTAAGTGCCCCTATGCCTCACAGACACTATACATTTACAAATAGCTAAAATTTCGATTCGATTCGAATCCGGGCCCTTAATGTTATCCGAGTCATTAATGTTATCCCTGTCGGGTGGCTACTTGATGTGTAATTAATATAACCTCCAAGTATTTTACTGTTAACATTGCTACAAAATACATGATTGATATAATCTAATATAAGGTTCAAAGTACGGGACTGCATAGCGAATTCATTTTTTACTTTAACTCAATGAACGAAGTTCATGTTAGTAGGAAAATTTGAAAATCTACGCCCCCTACAGTGAAACAACCTCTTAATTGGCTAATAGAGACATATTCAGTTTTACTATGGGCGGTGAAGACTTCATCAATTGCTGATAGCTAATATGAAGAACAGACAATAATATACTGATACAAACTAGTAAGATAATAAGCAGACGGCAGCAGGAGATGTATCGAACAGCAAAATATTAAAGCTATTCTTATGTGGTACGAATTCATCTAAAAATTACGAAAACCTTCTAAATGACAGAAAGAAAAAATTATATTTTCTCCTCCTTCCTGCTGCTAGAGTAAAAGAAGAAGAATATCACTCATGCCCACAAAAGCATATTTTAAGTGTTTGGTTCATGATATGCTGTAAGAAACTTTTATCAATAACAGCAATTTTAAATAACAGTAAATTGCATGAACAGTAACAATTCTTAAATGGCTTTGTGTTCTATCAGTACGAACAAATGTTAAATTACCTGAGAAAGATCAAATTGTAGAAAGTATAACTATCCTGAACAGGCAGAATAAAAGTACCAAACGGATTCTTTTTTTGTGTAATGATGTGAAAGGATTATAACATGTAAAAATGCTTTGTAATAATGAAATACGATTTGCTGCACGTAAGATGTCAGAGAAAGAAATTTAATTACATTGTTACGTTATTTTCTTCCTTCACGTTCGTACGGAGTTCGTATACTTGGAGTGAATAAGACGACAGCACTTGATGGAATATCGAAACACACTTTATTTAGCCAATATTAATCAGGACAGCTCCAATAACACGTTTACACAGTCGTCGAAGAACTACAATAAGCCCGCTGGAACAATCAGCAAAACAGTTTTCAGGCTATCATGGTGAAGAGAGCTTCACGGCAAAGCACTAGATTACAGCTCTTGACTCTCCTCGGCCGTTCACGAAACTCTACGCACTCTCGAGACTCTCCACGCTACAACTCGCGGTGCACTCGACGATACGCACGAGTTTAGCTGTCGACTTGGTTCAGTCGTTCCCCGAGCTCAGCACGCTCTAAGACAAAACTCGACGATGCACTAAATCGCGATACACTAAAGACTACTCTCTCGATGCAGCCGACGACCAACTCGGCGCTAGACTTCGAGACACTCGCTCAATGACTGTCTATCAGCTCGCTAGACGAGACACTAACTAACTCTCCGCGTACCAGCAGGGTTTATATAGCTTTTGACTTTTGTTCGAAAAAATTCTTGTCTAAACCGGTAAGAACTCGTTCCAAAAGGTTCTCCATCCGTCCATGGCATATCGCCAATTTTGTCGTCAAATGTCGCCAAACGGGCGATTTTTCGCCAAATGCGGCAAGCCTAAATTTCCTTTCCATTTTATGGCGACCCTAGAACTGCTTTGCGGGGAAGCCCTCTCACCGCGCCTGGACAATTCGTAACAATATTAATTAGAGAACATGAAGATAGATTTTATCCATAGGAAATAAAACGTTAGAGAATTCACTACACAGCGGAACCTTGGTTATCGAATGCCTTGGGTCACGAACAAATTTTCTAAACGAGAAAACTCTTGGGTAATTTAAAATGCAGTTATTGCAGTGTACGAAATATTTGCAGAAGAAGACAGAAGGGAAGATGTTCGTAATAATTTATCCCGCAAAAATTGTGCAAAGTGGAGTAAGCTGCAACGGTTTGTAAAACATTATCACAGTAATAAAGCAGTTAGTACGGGAATATTTGCAGTGATAATGCCATGCCTGGATTTAAGAACATTTTAAAACAAAGACAGAAATAAATCACAGTGCATACATTTTTAATGGGAAGAGAACTCAGTGAGTCTGAAAAGAGGTGTGCGGTGTTAGCAGAAACAGAAAATAAAAGAGGGAAAGAAAAGAAAGACAGACAGCAGTTACCAGATATTTTCACGGAAGTGAATTTCAATATCAAGCAATAACATTTGCACCTTTGTCTTCTTCACAGTTTCTACGCCTAGCTTCTACTACCTTCACAGTCTACGTCTACGTCTACTTCTAAACTACCTTCCGTCGTAAAGATACGGCAAAATTTAATTCAAGGTTTCGTATTTTTTATGGGCCCACCAGCGCCCGAGCGGTAAAGTCGCTGAACACTGGTAGCTCGGCCCGAGGCTCGAATCCCGCGAACGGGTTGGCTGCATGGGCGCTTTCGTGGTTTTCCCCATGTGTAACGTATATACGAGCCAGTTTTCCTTAAAACGTCCTCCACGAAGGCATTCCCTCCCCCTAGGCAGATAGCCCTAATGTGCTTTGCCGTAATTAAATAAACCAAGCCAAACCGTATTTTTTTATGTATTTAGTATTTTGTATATGTTAATTCTGTGTGAGTGATATTTAATGAATTCTGCTTTTGGATTACGAACGTATGTACACTGCGCACAAAAAAAAAAGGGAGGGGACAGTTCTGTATCTCCCATTCTACTGGACCGATTGACGGAATTAAACTTGCGTTTTTTATGTATCGAAGACGAGACTTGGGATATGTATTAGATTTATATATAGCATTATTCTCAGATAGGTATTTAAAAAAAAATTCATAATAAAAAAAATTGGCATGCCTATTTTTATCAATATTTCAATTCTACAACTGAAATTATGCCAACCTATGAAGTTTTGTAAAATTCGTTTGAGTAGTTTTTTAAAAAAAATAAAGTACAGAGTAGTTTTAAAAAAAAATTAGCTCTCAAAATTTTAGCTCTTCAATGTTAATTGAATTTGATATAAATTTATTAATATCAGTCTTTTTTATTAAACTTACTTTATTCCTTCTTCCAGAATTCGAAATTTAGGCTCATTCCAAGTAAATGCTGCCCATTTTTTATGATTTATTTTTTAAATTTGTATTTTTAAACAATTTTTGTAAATTTTTTGTAAAACATTTTGAATAATAACTTATAAAACTTTTACCATCATCTTAAAGTAGATGTATTTCTAAGTTTACCTGCAAAAGATAAGAGTTTTTTATTCAAAATTTCCCCCTGTGACATATTTGAATTTAGACACTGGCACGTTTTGAAATTTGGCATATACGTTATAAGCAATAACAACGCCAAACGTGGTTTACGCACTTTGTTAAAATTATTTGAAAGTATGAACGGTGACTTTTTTACGCTTGTGTACAATGAAAAAAAGAAAAAGAAAATTGGTTGTTATAAATTAAGAAGTTCGCCGAGTGAAATATTCTTGGCTCAAACTGGAAAAAAAAAAAAAAAAAAAAAAAAAAAAAAAGGTGCTAATATAAATTTTTTAATTTCGCCATAAATTTATCACCAAAAATGATAAAATTTAATATTTAAGCATAATTTGAGTCAAAGAATAGAAATATAGTAAAAAATTGGTATGTTATTTCATAAAAAAATCCGAGTTTGTGTCAAAATACCTATTTTAGAACAATTTTCTATATAAATCCTAAGTCGCGCCTTCGAGACATGAAAAACGCAATTTGAATTTCGTCAATCGGCCCAGTAGAACGGAAAGTACAGAACTGAGCCTTTTTTTTTTTTTTTTTTTTTTTTATCCCTCTGTTACAAAGTATTCTTTTGTATTCAATCGTTTGGAATCAGAGAACGAATTAATTCATTTTGCATAATTCCTATGGCCAAAATTGTTTCAGTTTACGTACATTTCGGATCACAAACTGCCTTCACGAAGGCGGTAAGCTCGTAAATCAGATTTTACTCTATTGATGCCCAAACGAGGAAATCTCTTAGCAGTGATGATATCCTTTCATATAATCTGAAAATTTCTGCGAAATGGGGGCCAGAAAATTTGTTAAAGTACAGCCGATTTCGGAACCAAATTAAAATTTCCTTTGAGACAGTTACTGTTGTGAACACTGCATCCTGTCAAACATAAGCAATTATAAATAATAATTTAAAATCCATATCAAAAGAATGAATGGTTCCTGATTGCATTAAATTCGTATAATAGTTAGGCACATATCTTTGGCATCCTTTCATTTCACTTTGGAAAAAAAGAAAATTGGCGACGACCTTAATAATTTCAGACATCATTTAGTTTTCAATAATAGCTATTATATTAGTAGGAGGTTGGTAAGGGAAGTAGCGAAAATAAAATCAACAGAGAAAATAGCAGTGTCTAAAAAATAATATAAAACGCGGAGACAGATCACGAAAAGATCACATTAAAGGAACGAACACTAGTGTAAACTGAGAAACAAAAATCCAAGCCAAATGGCAAATATTTCACAAAATAGCGAACTTCAAGTAAACAAAACAACAACAAAAAAACAAAAACAAAAACAAACAAACAAACAAAAAAAATGAGAAAATGGCGAGCACACAAGTAAAACAACAAAAACTTTCAAGAGAAATGCAAAACAGTAAAAATGTACGACACAAAGTCCAGAAAACCAACGTAGACTAAATTAAAATCCACAGTGAGAAGAGAAAAAAAGTCTCTTGAGCAGCAGAGGCGCTTGTAAAATAACGTATCACAAAATTACGCGAAAAAAACTGTTTAACAGCAAGGTTTCATTTAAAGCCCTTTTGTACACAACATTATTTGTTTTGAATTTTATAGAGCATTTAGGTTAATGCACAGAATTTTGTTTAAAACTTAACCAAAGCTTGGTTAAAATACATTATATATATATATATATATATATATTGCGTTTTTTTAAATTTAGTTTCAAGTGGGATACCGTCGGCAACTAAACGTAAGCTCAGAAAGGCTTTACTTTAAGCAAACATTTCACATCATGATAAAAAAAAATGCAGGATTAAATGTGGAATTAAAAATGCGAAGCTGAAAGTTAAGCAGATCTCCTTCCTCCACCCCCGGTACTTCTTCTCTGCAATCTGCAATTGCTATATTTGGAAGTCAATATTCAGTTTCTAAGTTTCTGTTTGCATTTTAAGCAAAGTAAAACTCTAAAATTAACGCACAGTATCACGTGTAAATGCTTTTATTGTGGAATAGGACTTTATAAAGCAAAAACGTCTTCTGATATAAAAATTTTTAAAGTATTTTTAGTCTTATAAATTTCATAGTTTACAAAGTAACATTTCTGAATATAATAAGCATGATTTAGGAATAACATAGTCAGGATAAATAATAATAAGAATAATAACAATGTCAAAGCTTCTTGATTTTAAGTAAGACTAAATTGACTAATAAATAAAAAAGACTAATTATCTCAAATTTTTCTACTAATTTTAAATTAAAATATTACTAACTCTAGTATTTTTTTTTCATTTTCTACTAGATTCAATTCATTATAGTATTCATTCTTTCTGAATATGACGGAGCACGTAACAAAAATTTAAGTAAAAGTCTTTAATTAGGAATCATTCGGTTTTGTGAATAAAATTGGAGAAAATAAATGCCTATTTCACATTACCCAATGCCTGTCTTCCATTCGAAGGTCTTGAGAATTCTTGTTGTAGTAAAGTAAGAAATAATTTCCTTGTATTTTTCGACTAATCGTTTCTATATATAATGCAGCATTATACTGGTCACAAGTAAATCTTGAATTCATACTTAAAGAATGGACAAAATGCATTCACCTTCTGTCTCTTGCATCATTTGGAGAACTTCAGAACGGTTTTGCAACAATAAATTGATTACATATTTTTTTATTTACTTTTATAAATCGGAGGATTTCACTGGTTACACATTTGTACCGAAAGCTACATCTCATACTTAAAAATTAATTTAATGTATTATTTGAAAAGATTTATTTTCAGAATAAATTTTTCATCATTAGTTAAAAATCAGTTTGAAATTGGCTTAAATAGTGGGGAATGAAGAAGAAAAAGAAATTGATTTCGGGCAATAGTCTCTAAATGTTTCAGAAAACTTTACTTCCTGAAAAATGTCCATACACTATTTTACTCTTCAGCACACCTTTTCATACTCAAATTGATGGGTTACTAGAAAGAGGTGAAATTTCCAGGTAAAACATTCCATTTGTAATCTTAAACTATTATTTTAATAATTATCTGTATCAAGTCATGCGTACTTACATTAAATAACGCTGTTTGACTTTTCTTAAAATTTCCCTTTATTTTTGTGCATTCATTTTGGTAACACGTGCATGAGCTACTCCAGCAAATATGCAAAAGTCAAAAAGTGAGTCTTCTAATTCAGACTCTAAATAAACAAAAGTTTCGGTTACCAAGTTACCAATACTAAATAGGAGCATTTTTTTAATTTTAGCAGTAAGCTGATAATCATTTACTACAACTTCACCACAGTAGCTATTCAAACAGTAATACTTCATAATTTCAGTCGCAAAATTCAAATAAAACAATAAGAACAAAATAAATTCATGGGAAATGTTTCATAGGATAGGGAACATGAGAAATGGCTTTTAAAGTGTGGTAGATAAAATTTGAGTGAGAAATTGAAAGGCTCAGTGCCTTTACAAGCTATAATATGTAAGAAACTTTCATGCCGTTAAAATTAAAATCATCCGGATCAGTTACAAATACATTTAAGAAACGTTAAACTCTAATAGTTTTGCACTTAGAGGTCAATAAATTAAACAAAATAGCATATAATTTTAGATATGAGCAATTTATTGTTGATGATATTTTTTCAACATCAACTAACTGAAGAGCAACTTCGGTATCTTGAAACGTTTGATGTAAAAAAAAAAAAAAAAAAAAAAAAAAAAAAAAGGCTTGTCCTTTTTTGAAGCTATTAGGAAGAATGCTCAACTGCAGGCATTTGTTATATAAATCGGTGAAGATTTTATGATTAGAATCGCTAATAATATTTTAGCACTAGAACGGCAAGAAAATCTTACCTACTGGAACGGCGGTAAGGGTCATTTCGATGAAAGTACTGAAATAACAACGGTAAAACAATTTTAAATGCCATACATTGGTACAAATATGTACTTTATATGTATTTCATAATTTATATTTAATATCACATGATAAGTTATTGATTTTTAAAATACTGTAAATGTATCGAGTACATGGTGATCAATTGGATCATACTACAATTACTCAAATAACCCATTAACTTGATATAAGAATTGATTTCAAATAACTGGTTTCACAAATTAAAACTAATGTTAACTAAAATAAACACAGTTTATATAATAATATTTTCTTTACTTACTCGGAGGATGAATCATTCTCTAAATCTAGAAATGGGAAATGTTCTCTGATGTTTCAGTTATATCGTTATATGTGTAGCTGAATGGACTATGTAAAGCATTTCGTTTGAACTCTATTTAATGTTTAAATTGTTAGATATTACACATAGGTATTAAGAATAAATTCAGTTGATACAAAAATAATTTTTAACAATTTTTCCAGTGCATTTTCCGCACACAACTTTGGAACAAGATGCACAATATTCTTGAGATTTCTCTTTATAGCCATTTTCTTTTCATGTGTTTTTTATGAAGATTCAAGAAGAATCTTTGGGAGTTTTGGAGCCATATGCACCACTCTTAACTCTTCTCCTAATTTCAATAGAAAATCTCTCCTGTTAATGGCGTTTCCTGTTGCACTTTTATAAATTATCCAGGCGTTCAAAGCTGCGTGATCCCAAAAAAGATACGTACAAGCGATCGTCTAGAAGCCAATTTAACTGAATATTTTCGGCACATCTGATCACGATATCCGCACCACACTTTGTTGCGTTGTAAAATGCCATTGAATCGGGCATTTTCTTGAGACTGTCTTCAGTTTTTACTGTAGAATGTAATGAGCTTAGTAGAAAAACGCTTTTGTTTCCTTCGCCTTGATAGATGGTAAGCGTGATATTATCATGTTCCACTATTGTCAATGAATAAATACTCCGCATATTTTTCAAAGGTATACGAATTTCTGTTCTGTTCATTTTCATTGTGCCCACCATAGTTATATTTTTTGATTTTAGCATTTCTGCTAATTTAATGCTAATAAAATAGTTTTCAGTGGTAATATTCCTCCTTTTGTTTAGATGTGGCTCCATTAACTTTATGACAACTTTTTCAGACAAACGTAATTGAGGATTTGCTGTTTCATCTTTTCGTAGATAAGGAAATCTATTCAAGAGGTATTTAGTATCAACGTCGATAGATAACCAAAATTTCATTCCAAATTTGTCAGGTTTATTAGACGTATATTGTGTGAATCTATACCTAGCATTAAATGGGAATAATTGTTCATCAATTGCAATATTTTGTCCTGGCCGGTAGCACGTTTTGCAGTTTTCAATAAATTTGTTCCCCGTGTCTAAGGCAAGAGCAAATTTAACAGCCTGTAATTGAGCAGATCTTGTCTTTTCATCGAATCTTAAAAATCGTTTTATTTCTTTGAATCTATCACTTGCTATAGTTTCTTTGCAAAATGGCATTTCCCACGCCTTCGGACCACAAGGAATATAAATCTAAGCCCTTTGCTCCTATTACTCCTCGAACATACAATATAGCGACAAAAGCATCTAACTCAGCCAGAGATAGCTTCCAGTCTTTATTTCGATGTTGCAGATGAGTTTCGGATTCTGTGCATTTCTGGATATGCAGAAAGATATCATCGTCAATGAAAAGCTTGAAAGCACTAGACACTTTGTCCTCAGAAACACGACTCACGAGACACGGCAAAAGATGTTGTTCCTGCTGGTTTCTTTTAGAACATTATAAGCAGGAACACGGCCGCAGACTGAACTTTTGGAATTTATTTCAATCCATATAGTGTTATCAGGAGCTGTAAAAACAGTTTCGCAAATAACCTAATCCGTTTTTGCCCGATTATTTCTGCTGAGTTCTTATTCGTTTACTTCGCTGTTCTCGGATTCACTAATAGTTTGTGTCCGGAATACATCTTTAGTTTCTACAGAAAAATTATCAATTTCGCTTTCGTCAGACTCATTTTCAGATAGCACCTGCAGCAATTTTTTAATATATTCCTCCGTAAGTTCTCTTTTCCTCTTATTAAACATGTTTTGTAAAAGTTGAAAAAAAGTAGAAAAATATCAGAAGTATCAGAAAACGATAGGGAATATACAGGGTGATCTTTTTAAAGTGACAATGTTTGGAGCGCCCTGTAGCGCGATCTAATAGCCAAAATGGCACCAAACTTGGTATTTAGACTAATCAAGACATGGGACATCAAGACATACAATCGTACAGTTAAGTTATTACTTTTTATTTACTACATTAACTTCCCCGGTGAGGAATTATACCACATTCAATGTGAGCACAGTTCTCAGAAATAACACCGTGCATTCTGTGCACAACGTTCTCCACAACCGTATATAAAATATCACGAGGAATATTCCACACTGTCTTTGTTATGTTGTCCTTTAGAATAGACAAATTTGATACTCCACCATCATAAACTTGAGATTTCAAATAACCCCAAAAATCGCATGGCGTGAGGTCAAGGGAACGAGGCGGCCATGCAACTGGAAAACTGTGACTTATGTCTCTATCATCAGTGAAAGTTTGGCGCAACAGCTGCTTTATCTTATTACTAATGTGTGGCGGAGCACCATCCTGCATAAAGATTGTCTCATGGAGACGGTTTCTTTGCTGAAGTTGTGGAATAACAAACGCTTGCTGCATTCGTGGTACCTTTCTGCATTTATTGTGCACGTTTGGAGTCCTGTCGGAATGATGGTCTCAAAAAAGAATGGCCCAATTACGAATTCGGTTGGGAAACCACACCAAACAGTGACTTTTGGGGAATTTAATGGGATTTCGTGCACAGTGTGGGGCTGCTCAGAAGCCCAAATTCAGCTATTTTGTGTGTTTACGGACCCATTGAGATAAAAATGGCACTCATCTCCCCACAGAATGTGCCATGGGAAAGTATCATCAATTTCTACTCTGGCAAGAAACGATTGAGCGAATGTCACTCACTTATCATAATCACTTAGTTTCAGTTCGTGCAAGCGGCTGATTTTGCAGGGGTAAAATCCAATAACGCGCCGCAAAACTCTCTATACGTGGAATAATTACATTGATTAATGTAATACCAGCTTCACGAGTAACGCACGTTCCGGTAACGTGAGAGGCATGTCCACCGGAGCTCGTTTACTTCAGCTGAGATAATTTGTCGGAGCTGTCTACTACTTGCTTTTATAGGCCCTATTACTGGCGCTGTCATCGCACAACATATGCATTTTTGTTTGATACCCGTATTTTATGCTAATTCTCGTTATTTTATTTCGTTTAGTGGCTACAACAGCGCCACTAAATGCCCTAGCGGCGATTTTTGGAACTAAATTTTATTTTCACGGAATCCTTTTCCCCATGTCTTGATTAGTCTAAATACCAAGTTTGGTGCCATTTCGGCTATGGCTCCAAACACTGTCACTTTAAAAAAGATCACCCTGTATTTTAGCATATGATTCTCACAGCGTAAAGGAAAGGTGATAATGAACTTGAGGGCAGAATTCATACGTACTGAAATACTGATTCGGGATTACCAAGAAAACACCTGTCCTAACTGTTAAACTGTTATCACCTGCAGTAAGTAAGCTGAACTAATAAACGGGAAAATACATCTGTAAAATAAACTATTTCTGAAAAGAAATGTAAGTATGAAAAATTACATGTTACAAGAAATGTAACTTTTTACAAATGTTTTTTTATCTATTTAGGAAAAGTAAAAAAATTCCAAACGATTTCTTCCAATAAAGCAAAAGTAATCAATGGTCAAAAGTGTTCAGGGGTCAAAATAACCCCTACCGCCGTTCTAGTGTTAAACTATCAGGTCAAAGTATATTGTCAGAGCTATCAGGGCGTAGTGCTTTGTTTTTTATAGTCGTCTGATGATTTCTACATTTTAAAAGAAATATCATAGGGCGTTTTAAGAATATCTTTATTATTTGATATTACTTTTATTCTGAAAAATTTTGAGCAGGGTCATCTATGATGATTTTTCTTTTTTTGGCATAGTTTTATTATCGCATCATCATGGTATCAGAAACTAGACGAAACCGGCTTTTTTATCTTGTTATAGGCCCACCAACGGTCCAGTAGGTAAAAGCCGCTGAACTCTGGTATTAGGGGTCCGGGTCAGGTACCACCGAATGGGCTGTTTGCAGAGGGTTCCCGTGGTTGTCTTCATGTGTAAACGTGGATACGAGCCAGTTTCCCTTCTAAAAGCCTCTATGGGACATCCCTTTCCTAATAGTGGAGCATGTAATAAACAAAAAATTAATTTTGCTATATAATGCTTTTTTTGATTTCTCTTCGCTCTTATCCCACAACTGATATTAAGTTTTTAAGGTTCTTTTATTTTGCGAGTATACTTGTTATAATTGCATTTATTGCTGCTATCTTAATTATCCTACTTTTTAGAAGCCGAAACTATTTCTTTATCAATGCATTGAAGTTATATTTTGATAAATCTTTAAAAATGTTTACCAGAATATTTGATAACATTAAAGAGCACTTGTGGTTTAACTGCTGTAATTTAGGATGTATGAAATTAACTTTTGGACTGATATTGATTCAGAATCATAAATTATCCAGTCAGTATACCATTTGAAAGTGCTGATAAGAAAAGGCCAGCCCTGACCATAAATAGTTTCATACGTTAGAAAGGCCATTGCATTATGAATGAATAAATTGTTAGAAGAGATAATGTCTTCAAAAATTTCTCCTCTATATTCGTCTGCTTAGTGTCCCCAAACTCTACTAATAACGTTGAAGTCAGCTCCAATCAGGGAATAGAAATTCTTCAATTTTTGTAGAATTATGTTTACAGCTTTTAGATTTGGACCCACATCTTCTGATGGATATGAGTAAATTAATGTTATAATTAATTCTTCTTTTCCAGTACTTAATTCAATGGGTACAATATCTATCTTCGCAAATATAACTCTGGGAATCCCGATTTCACCGGTTCATATCATTGCAATATTATAATTTTCATTTGATGACTCTTGAAAGCAGTTCAGTATATTTAGGACAGTACTTACTTTTCCGTTGATAAAATTAGATTCTTGGAGGGTTTTTTTTTTTACATTTTGTTGTTAATTGTACCAGATTTGAAGCTGCAGTTTGAAACTTTTAAAGATTTATTTGCCTCACTTTTATTGATCCACAGTAGGTACATGAGGAGTATTGATATCATTTTATGTTTTTTATATACATAATAGGAAAGTTTTATTACTTTTTTGCTAAAAATATATAGTGAATCAATAGCATTTTCAGAGGCATACTGAAATAGTTGAGCCGAAGAAGCTTTATATAAAATAATTTGAACACAGCCTGATATATCCCCATTAGAAATGCTTTGTGATTTATATTGTTTCATATAGGGTATTTTGCATAACAGTGCAATCAATTTGATACGTTCCTGCGAAAGATGATATATTTACATTTTGTATTACCATTTCACAATTTTTTTATTATTTGAACTTTAGCTTGATAGGTAGGACATACAATCGAGTAAGTTGGATGAAAAATATTACGTTTTGTGCAACTCAAATTATTAGGTATGGTGCAGTTGATACATGAATGTTTGTACATACCTGTACGGAAGGTCTTTTGAACAATATGAACAGTATTGTTTATATGTGCAATTATGTTTAGAATTAACCTAATTTTTGACTATGAAAACATAAAAATATGTGAAAATACTCAGTAATCTGCAATGATCTATCTGCATCCACAATTTAAGAAAAGTGCAAATATATATTTTTTGAAAGCGTATGGAGAACTTCCTGATATTTATTTAACATTATCATTGCGTTTTTCTGACAGTTAAAATGAAGGTTTAAGTAGCAAAATTGGAATGTCTAATTGTAACGAAAAATCTTTAGCGAATTTCTCAACTAAATTACTATTAGATACACTACAAAATGTACATTTAAGGAAACGTGGCTCAAAACTTTTAAGACTAAATTTCTTATTAGATGGATCTGAAACAGTTTTTTTTTAAATTAATTTTCCCATCTTGTTTATTTTGACATAAAATTTCTAATACACCTTTCGTGATGAAATTTTGCTCTCTTCTCCGCACAGGTATGAATCTTCGTAGTTTTTCTGATACAGTTGTATTCTTAAATAAATGTTTCGAATATATAAGAAGTTTTTTATATTATTAACGATTTTAAAACTTGAGAAGTTAGACCTTCAATCTAATCAAGATTCTTCAATCTAATCAAGATATGATTTCTTGTTTGGATTAGATCAGCGATTCTCAACTGGTGGTACGCAAAGAAACAGAGTATTTTTAACAATTTAATTCAAAAATCTCCTGAAGGAACAATTGATAGGAATTTTCTGCTATCAAACTCTAACTGAAGATTTCAAAAATAACACACTGGTCAACGCTTTGCTGCCCGGGAGAAAAAAAAAAAAAAAAAAAAAAAAAAAAAAAAAAACGCGTTTAAAATAAAGCTTTTAAATTTTTAATGCCTTTTTTCAGAACCTATTTGTGTGAACAAGGATTTTCTTCCATGTTATATTCGAAAAATAAATATAGAACAAAGTGGATCCTAATTTAAAGCTAAGTAAAATAAGACCAGACATAAATATACTGATCTCTCTTAAAGAGGCCCAAATTTCACACTAAATTCTAGAACTATTCACAATAAAATTCTGCACGGAATTAACTAATTCTTACACTAAAATACGATTTTTTTATATTTCTAGTGAGAAGTTGATAGACAGTTATTGTAAAATGTAGTGGTGGTATTGAAGTTTTTCAATTTTTGTTAAGATGGTACGCGTTAGTCAAAAGGTTAAGAATCGCTAGATTAGACTGATGGGAAGTATACAAATGGTTGAGAAGAAACAGCTTCTCTTTGTGTTTGGTAAGTAGATTGATTACTTAGAGAAGAATTCTGCAATTCTTCATCATGGGGATAGGAAAAATTTCTGACAACATAAACTTCTAAGTTTAATTGTCCAAAGATGGTTTTGCACTTGTATAGGCAAAAGATATTTCCCATCTTTAACTGTTTTGGCTATGTCGTGAATGTTATAGAAAATCTCTACGTGAGGATCAAAACTCTGAACCAGATTTTGAATATCAGTAGATATATATAAGTTGATAAGCTCGGAGTTATTATATATAACAGTTATATAGTTAAAATAATATAAAGTTCAGTTTAAGAATAGAAAGGGTTCATAGCCCGAGACTACAAATTTGGCCTAAATAAAGTGGCTCAAAGCTTTAAGTAAAGTGATTTAACTTCGGCTAGCAAAACTCCAGCTAATGCCGGAATACTAGCTGGCAGAACTCAAAGATAGAATGCAATGCAAGCGCTGCTGCCAAAAGCTCTATATCTAAAACATTCAAAACTCTGATCTTGTCAATAATCTTTAGTACTTTGCTGGTGTAAAAGCAAGTTTCTACACTGCAACTTAGATGAAATAATCTTCATCGCTTTAGCGCGAGTGCATAATGTTTGAACCAACCGGTTTCTCGCTACGGCACGTTACAAGAGGGTCTTCCTCCCGCCACTTCGCATCTTATGAGCAGTGAGAGTGTCATCGAAAGTCTAATTTTTTCTGCATAATTATCCTGAAGCTTACGATGCATTAGTATGTGAGATAAAAAAGAACTCTAAGCGATAAGCCGCATACCAAGAAAATAGTTTCATTCATGGGACGGACGTGTAATTCTTCATGTGTAATGTCGAGCACCTTCTTCGTGTTTGTAGAAAATAATCTAAGTGGTTTAAAGAAGAAGTGCTTCGCCATAATTTTGACGTGTCTACGTTGTGTCGATATAATTCATTATGAAGATGAAATAAGATTTATTGGTAATGGTACTGGACTAGAATGGTAAAGAATGGTTAATGTATTAACTGCAAATTTCATATAATTGTGGAGATCCTATATGTAGTCAAGAAATCAGTGAAATGTCTTAGTAGCTACTAATAAATAAAATTAGCAAATAAGTAAATTGTATTTATTCTGGGTTCGTAGTTGAAAATCGACTATAATTAAGAAGTAAGTAAAATTGTTTTTCATATAATCCAGTGATAATTCACATGAAGGTAGTTTATTGTTATTGTATGCACAATGCAGTAGACGTTAAAATTCATTTACTTATTGGGCATACTCAGTAATCTTCATTAAGTAATTAATCTTGGAAATTTTATCTTAATACCTAAAATAACTTTTGCCATATCATTTGGCCCATCAACATAATATCAACATAAATTCAACATAACTTAAGCTTGTCATTAATGAACTCAGCTGGCATTCCAGTTACGCACATCATTGGATGCAAACGCACGAACTCGCATTAAAAATTTCCCACGGACTGATATCGCTCGTATTTGCTGCTGAAGGGTTAACTTATTTTCTTCCTGGTAACAGATAACGAACGGGGAAGTTATAGTAAAGATCCAAATCATTAACTTAAAATAACGTACACTTTTTTGAAGGGAAAATATTGATTCTGGACAAACCATAAATATTTCAATACGTTACTGAACTTCTGAGAAACTTCTCAAAAATTCCCGCAAAATAATTTAATCAAAATGTATTACAGTAGATTTTAGGGACGAATTTACTGCGATACATTTATATCATGAAATAGAATAATTTATAACTACGTTTAGAGCATATTTGATGTATAATTGTTAAAAACATTACTTGAAACTAATTTACTGCTGTGACTTTAAGCAACCTGATATACTTTACATTCCATTAAATGAAACATTTTCTTGTGCGAGGCTTTTAAATGATGTACATTTGTGAGGATATAGGACTTACGATACACAGATTAAAATTCATTAAGTTTAAACAAAATTAATGTTAAACCGTACAATTGTTCACTTTAAGTTGACGTTTCAGGAAAAAAGGCAAAAAGCAGGACTTTTTCAATGTTACATATAAAACTTCGCTTCGTAAATCACGGATCATTTGACAAAATCTTCTGAATCAGGTTTTATTACTTAGCTAATTGCTAGTAATATTCGGGAAAAGATAAAAACCTGGAAAAATGATCAAAAACATTGCTGATGACATTAGAAATCTGTACTTCTGGAAAGATGATTTAGAGCTGCGATTCTCTACCGGTGGTACGCAAGAAAAAATTGGTGGTACTCAAAGAAACAAATTATTTTAACTAGTACTAAATTCAAAGATTAAATAACCCAACATCCTGTTAAAGTTTTTTCTCTGACACGAGTAAATTTGTGCGTTGTTCAGTGTCAATAGCCGCTGATAGATTTTTGCAAAAGAATCCGTTTTTATTTTCGCAAATATTCTTTTATCTACAGGCATAACAAAATTTGTCATAAATGATGTTTTTAAAAGGATTAATAGAAATGGAGGCTGTATTGAATAGGAAATAAAAATAAGTCCCTATAAAAATATAACTATATCTCATTAATTCTGTTAGGGTTTGATCAATTTATTAGCATGACTGAACTTTATGTGGCCACCATTTCCCGGCTCATATTGCTTTATTTTTAATTAGAAAAATTTTTTACGTCGATTTACTGTCTCTAACAGCAAGTATTTTGTCTTCTTATTGCTTTGTATTCCTTGATTTCTGCGCGATTTGACAAAGTAGATCCTGGACAATCTACTAGCACTGATAATATAGAAAAGAAAAATTATTTGTAGAAAATATAATGAAAGTTATTTATCATTTGAGTTTACTTGGAATGGAGATGAAACAGATCCTGAACCCTAAAATGTTTTTGGAGGTAAACTATTATCTAATCAAAGTATAACACCATCATTTCTTAAAAGACATCTTGAATCTAAACAAGCCAGTTTAAAAAATAAATCTGAAGAATATTTCAAAATGAAATTATCGGAATTCAAAATTAAGGAAACAAGTAATGAAAGGTTTTGTTACTTCATGTGAAAAAAACTTTGGAAGTTAGTTAGCTAGTAAGGCAAAGAATTGCCAAGACTGGGCAGAGTCACACTCTTAGAGAAAACCTTGTATTACCAGAAGGTAGAGAATCGTTTTAACATTATTCAAAGAAAAAGCGGCAGAAGAACTTAATAATATTCCGTTATCAAATGATACAATAAGTCGAGAATTCACGAAGACACTTATTCAAAAAATAAAACACATTGAGTATTTCGCATTGCAATTGGGTGAAAGTACTGATATAAGGAACTTTGTCCAATTATTAATTTACATGCATTTCAAGCAAGATAAACGAATTGCCGATGAGTATTTATTTTCATGATGGAGGAAACGCAAATGAAATTTTCAAAGTAATTGACAATTTCATATCTATATATTATATATATAAATATATAATTTTATATATTCCTTGTAATAGGTGCAATGTCATATGCAGTGACGGAGCTCCCGGCGTTAACACGAAAATATTCGAGTGTTTTTCCTCAAGTAAAGAAACTACTCACTGCTCCATTCATCGTGAAGCTTCAGTAGCCAAACCAATCCCCGAAAACGCTTTGAAACAAGCTGTGAATATTGTTACTTTTATTAAAAGCCCAGCTTTCAATTCAAGAATATTTACGATTTTATGGCATTAGATGGCCAGTGCCAAGAAATGAAACGCTTTTGTTTATATTCCGAAGTAAAGTGGTTATCCAGAGGCAAAGTTTTGAATCGTCGTTTTGAGCTGCGATGAGAAATCAAAATTTTGCTCTGAGCATAAAAATTTAATTGCAAATATGTTTATTTAGCTAATTAATTTTGGAGCATTTAGCATATAGCTGATATTATGGAAAGTTAAATGCATTAAATTTAGGATTACAAGGACAAAGTTTTGTGTACCATTAGAGACAAAATAAACGCAATGATAAAAAATTCGAGCTAATAATCAATAAATTAGACAATATTTTAATCTTTTTACCAGTTTATAAAATTTTCTAACAGAAAATAATTCAAAAAAAAAAAAAAAAAAAACCTGAAATACTGAAAGTCTTCAGATTTTATATTACTCTCAAAACAGGGCGTTCTTTGATTTACATCTCCCATTGTTGGCTGCCCGACGATTTATATTTTACTCCCATATTTCCAAGAATAATATAATGAGTAAAATAGCTAATTGATTGTTAATGCCTTTAAATTAAATAGTGTAACCTGAAAAGTTTTTATGCATTTTCGTTCTACATATTTTAGTCTGTAAAAAACGGAAAATAATTAATAAAAATCGCCGCTTTTAAAAAGGAAAATTCAACTTTCATCAGCATAGCAATAGAATATGCGTTGCGCCGCAATTACATTTTCCCTTTCCATTCCTAAGGTCATTTTATCGATCTAATGGAGTAGATTTATATTAATTAATTTCTAATTAGATATGATATTATCACGCCTAAAAATCAAGGGATTCATAAGAATGAAGAATTAAAATATTTCATTTAAATATCCTCCATGGATAACAACTACAGCAGGATAACTAAAAATATGGAACGTTTTTTTAAATCACCAAAAATTTGAAAAATTGAATAAAATGAAACCACCATTTTAAAAATTTTAAATTTCCTTTTTTGCTACCCAAACCGGCTGCTAGTTTCGAAATTTTGCGTTATTTTACTTTCCATTTGAATCTGTTGCCATTGCGAGATATTTATCTCCCATATTTAATATCTGTTTGTTTTTGCTTAACAAACTAAGATATTTAAAAACAAAAGATGCTGTTCTTTACGTTATTCTTTTACTTTTTAATCTTACAGATTTAAATAAAAGTACATTTAGTTCATGATATATCTAATTAAAAATATTATTTTTTTTTATAAATCTGCGTTATATATTTTTTTCAATTTTCAAATATAAAGAGGAAACACTTTCCGTGTAAGTATATATGTATATTTACTTAAGATTCCATGAAGTATTTCGCTATTCCAAATCGGCCTTATCTGCTGATAAACTACAATGAAAAACCATAAAGATTAGCTGAATTTCGCTTTTTCCTTTGTTTTAGCTCTTTATGAAGCTGGAGATGCGCCTGTTCGCCCTCGAAATCGATATAATTTTAATTTAAATCTATGCCGCTCTTTTGCCTAATTGTAAGTTTTACTTCGCGTGTTTCTGTTTTCTCTTGATTAATCATATTTAGGAGTCCTTATTTTTTGTAAACCTTTTTTTCTGTTTTTAAAAACATTCTGCCAGATGATATCAAGATGAAAATCCGTAGTGATTAGTTCGATGGTTCAAGAAGGGCACGTAAGAAAAATTCAACATTAGAAATACTCTATATCGGGATTTGAAAAAAAAAAATGCTGTGGAATAATTATCAGCGCAAATATATATACCCGATAATTAAAAAATACCAGGTAGCTAGAATGAGGTAAAATATAATTTTAAGTAATAATGTAATAATTAAATGTTAATATTAAACTTCAAGTAATAATTAATTGAACCAAACACACTATCAAACCAAGCAAAATAAAACTGCTCAGAAAGCTGTTTTCACATTGTTTGAGTAATACAACCATTGGTTTAAATAGGAGCATAAAACATTTTTTTAAAAAAATAATAACAAATATGAAGATATTATACTAGACAGAAGCATTGTATTTATAGAAAGGAGAGATTTGTAAAATTTTCTGAATGTTAATTAAGATTAAGAATGGATCAAATAAGAATTGATTCCCTTGCTAGATGAAAAAAACATTATATCCAGCGAAATTTAAATTAATGTATTCATAAAAGTTTTGCAAAGTAAACAAGCTTCAGTTGCCCTCCTACCCCAAATAATCCGTTTTATTTAAATTAGTTTTTTTGAGCAATAAAATTCAGGGGAGGATTAAGGTATTATATATTTTATTAAACTAGAAATTTTAGGCAGGCTTTACGCGAAATCGGTTTATTATTCTTAATATTATAAAAAATACATAATTGTATGACAATAATTGTTTTCACAAACAACTGCATCATAAATGACATAGCTGGAAATTTAATAACCTTGGGAATGAATTAAACAGCATGAAATCCTTTTACTCTAATTTTATTTATATTCATTTTAAAAGCCGGTTTTAATTATTTTTTTATTTCATAAAGAGAGAAAGAAAACCCTTTTTGTTTGATAAATTGATTTTTTTTCGAAAACTGTAATGTTCATTTTCTAGTGAAAATTCTAAAACTCTCTGAAGCTGCTTGACTAATCTGAGATCCAGGAGGATCTAGCTAAGCCTGTTTCCACCGAAACAGGCAAATGTTTTCCACGAATAGCGCGAAATGCAACCTATTAAAACCATGACTCGAAATATGTGATCTGATGGCTTAATAACATTAGTAACATAAGTACATAATGTGAAACGTCTCATGTCAGCTACGTATTATTTATTTTCATTTTGCACTGTCTAATGTATTTGGGAAAGTAATACCTGGAGGAATTTCGTAATATTTGTGTTGTTTTTATCTGGAAATGTAAATAGTGAACTGTATTTAGGAGAATGAAGTTTCTGGGAATTTGTTAATATGTTCTATATTTCTATTTCTGGAAATAATGGACTATATTTCTGGATAGATTACTTCTAGAAACATAAAACAAAATTGGTATTGAATAACGCCGGCATAACATATACGATCATTTCAAGCAGCCTTATGTTGTAATTTCAGACAGTGCGTTTTTCTTATTATTCTCAGAATTCACTCTTTGTAAAGAGAGTGTCTAAACTTTCACTACTCAAAGCTACCTACAGCCGTAACCAAGTACCATAAAAGTCTGAATATGGTATAACGTAATAAAGAAATGGGAAAAACAATTAGAGAACAATGGGTTTATTCGAAATATGCCACTGCAGAGCATATTACTGAGCTAATTACCTGTAAGGCTTATTACCTGCATGGCATTGAAACCCAAAGGTTTTCAATGTCATGCAGCAGCTGTTATGAAACCTACAAAATTCTACGGAGAAATTTATTTCAATGCTGTTGTGATGAATAAATTAAGGTTTGTAAGATTTTTTAGTTAAATCTTTTAATCAAAACGATTCCACATCAGGGGCTTTACGGACATTTCAGATTTTTGAGACCATTCGAAATGGCCCAAAGACTGCTAAACGCGTCCAGAAATTATAATCAAATCTGAAACAATAGAATCGTTGGCTATTTTTCCTGAAAGAGAACAAAATCTGTTGCGAACCCCCATTATTGCCTATTAAATCATGCATATTTTTAAAGCAGTTCATTTAAATTTATTCCTTCGAATTACTCTAATTTGAATAACCGATCACTCAAGGCAAGTTCAAAATGGCATAAAAAAATCGATAATTTTGAGATTACAAATCGCAGTCAATTTTTGTCGGACGGATGTCAAAGTTCTTGTATTTTTATTTTCTCATAATGAGTTTAAAATTTTCTCAAACAGTATAGGTAATAAGAGAGCGCATTAAATGTTGTTGACGAAATTTTTTTTCTATTTATTTCGTTATTTGACGAAAATTAAACTATTTTTCTTACTTTAACATTGCCAAAACATGAATATTTTCGTCATTTAAAACACCTCTGTAGTTGGAAATATATGACTACGACAAACGATTGCGAAACTGAAGGCCGGTAAGGACCTTTTAGACGGGTATAAATGTATATGTATATATATACTACGGGTATTCAAAAGGTTCCTCGAATTTCGTTGTAATTATTTATTGCTACAATACAGGTGCACATTTACTTAAACACCTTCAAAGTAGGCCCCGTCAGAACACACACACGTGTTCACCGCTCCTGCATTGCTAGAAACTACGATGAAAGTTCTGTTGTCGTATCTTCCGAAGCCCAGCAGTCGTGTTGGTTTGGATATCTTCTACGGTGTGAAAACGGTTACCTTTGATCCATGTTGATCTTAGGCCATGTTGATCTTGGGGAAGAGCCAAAAATCCGACTGGTGAATAAGGAGGCTGGTAGAGGAGTAGAATATTCTTTTCTGAAAGCCATGTCTGCACAGTAATCGATGTGGGGAAAGGAGCATTCTTGTGATGCAGTAACCATCCTCCTTGCCATTTGGCGGCACATTTTCTTTAAATTACCTCCCTCACAGTATTCGAACGGAAATCATTCATTTTCTAATTCTTTGAGAGGGAGTTATCCTTTCCAGTCTCTTTCATTTCGAAACTTGTCTTCTTGAACTAATTTGTTTCCAGTAGAGAGGAAGCTAGTTTATCACTGGCGAGCTGCGGATATAAGAGTCTGACAGCAAATCAAAAGTACGATTGCTCAAGCTTTGATGATTCTCACTGAAGATGCATCATCAGTAATGAAAAGTAAAAATTTTAATTCGTGCCCAATCTTTTCGCAGATCATTCAACAAAACGCTTTTGAAAATTTGACATGTCATGAAGATTTCAAAAAATTTAGATCGAAGCCTTTTAGAGAAATATATTTCATGCCTTTAAAATATCATATAATTATAAACATTTGGCAATTATAACAATTTCGATAATTTTTAATTTATCTTCAATATCAGCTGCTGATAGATATAAAGAATTCTTATAATTTATTATTTTTAGTCATTAAGTTATAATAGAAACCAATAAGTAAAAAAAAGAATATTTCTTATATAAAATAAATTCTGCTAGATGATTCTTGTTAAAACCTAAATAGATTAATATAATTCAGTTATTCTGAAGAATTATTATGTTATTTGGAGAAGGAAAAGTGAAACATTGGATATTTCCTAGCCACAACTATTCTTCAACTGAAAGACCGTACTTGGTACCAATTACACCACAAGGGTACGCATGAGGAGAGGCCATTATTCCTTAAAATGTAATTAATGTTTTAATATTTTCATTTAATTTTAACAGCTGTGACATTTATTTATTGTTATTTTGGAATACAATTTGACTTGAAAGAATTTTCCACTTTAACTTTTATCACAGAGATATCCAGGAACTGTTAATATAAAACTGACGAATTGGAATTAATTATGTGAAATGTTTTAAAAATGAAAATGATAAAAATTTTAATTCTCTCACAAGCTTCGTTTTTCATACCACTTGTTCCACAAATTTTAAAATAGTTACATGTTTTTATGATCAGAATACTGTAACATCGCTTTTTGAGACTTAAAATTCTCTGAAGTATTGTACTGCTATTAGACTACTTGAAAAGCCATCTAAAATCAAATGTAAAATCCGAATTAATCCCAAAACAGGTAAAAAAACAGAGAAAGTGGTGTAACCTATATTATAATGGTATAATTCTTTTTTTTTTAATTTGCCTGTATTTGTTTACTTGTGTATAACTTGATCTTAAGCAATTTAACCGAATAAGCACATTTAGTTGCTACATTATATTAGAGTTAAAAAAAGGAAATAATTGAAATTAGAAATGAAGAAACTAAGGTATAAAAAGCATTAAAGAACAGAACTCGAACAATGGTAATGAATTCAAAATCGTGTAAGAAAGTGTATCGCGCAAGAAAATTAAATAAAGACTTTTCTTCAAAGTTTACCTAGCAAATATCATCTATTATCATTTCTATTATATCACA
The DNA here is from genome assembly GCF_044657685.1 of Stegodyphus dumicola. Lineage (NCBI taxonomy): Eukaryota > Metazoa > Arthropoda > Arachnida > Araneae > Eresidae > Stegodyphus > Stegodyphus dumicola. Next base: position 36,986,010 of record NC_140777.1, on the reverse strand, counting down.
AAATTTGCTGTTCCTTTTTGTATTTTCTGTGCTTTTCAAATATGTTTTGGTACACTCCGTATCTCTACAATTCATAATATGTGTGCAAAATGTCGTCACTTTCCACATGGTTTTGAGATATAAGAAATTGTCTGCCAATTAATACTTTAAATTCATGTCAGCCACTGCGCATCTGCTAAAGAACATGAACTTAACTCTAGTTTAAACAGACATTCTTAAGCTCTATACTTCTATATATTCCGAATTTTTGAGAGCTTAAAAGTACTCATCATCCATTCATATTTATGTAGCATACAGTTCTAAATGCATTGATTTTTTTTTTCATATTTTTTAGAATAGTCTAGCATAAACATTCGCTTAATTAGTTTCTACCATAACTACATTCGTGTGAAAAAATATTGAAAATTTGTAAATTATATCTATTTTTAGGAAAACATTGAACGAAAGGTATTAATTAATTACAACGCCGAAGAATTATGCAAATATTCAGAGTCGAATAAGTAGACCATACATGTACGTATCTGCTGTGATTGTAGATGGGGTTATAAGAACACGAAGGAGTTTCGGAAATTCTTGTGCTAGTACTCCTTCACGACATTCGCCGTGTTTCTCGCAAGAGTTTCCTAAAATTTATAAGCTATAATCTAAAATGAGTAGCCACGAATATATGGATGCCGGAATGAAATAAAGAAATGTTGGTAGATTGGAGACAAGACAATCACAAACGCGGATGGCTAGAAATCTCAATGTGAAGTTCTGCAGGTTTTGGAAAATTTTCAGGACACTGGATCCATATGAGGAAAACCTGAATAAGGTCAACTCACATCCATAACGATAAATAAAGATCGTTATTTGACACTTTCAGCGCACCAACACATGAATGCTACAGCTTCACAGCTTTCAGATGTGCTGGAATCCAGTTTCATGGTCTGCAGTTGTCCAAATGCTTTAGGAGATAGGCTGTATCCTAGAAGAACCGCTGTTTACTTCTCAGTCACTGCAACACACAAGAGAGTGCATTTAACCTGGTACACACAATATATGCCTTGGTCCAGACTTCAGAGGAGCACTGTGTTTTTTATAGTTGAGCTGAGCTTCAGATTCAAAGAGAATTTCGGTGTACCTCTAGCTGGAATTTGATATCCCTCTCTCATCGGAGAAAGGTATTATTATTGTAGTAGAGGTGCAATGGCGGTTTGGACAGACATTTTGTTGGAGTCCGCACATCCATACACGTGTTTCATAAAAGCTTCCCGAATGCTATGAGGTATACAAAAGAGATCTTACAGCGCTATGTTCGACTTTTCAGAGGCGCAACTTGTCCTGGATTCCTGCAAATTGGGCGACAAACCTCATCTACATAAGACTGAGCTGATCGGCTAATACTTGGAAAGTGATGATATTCGCTTCATGTAATAATTAGACAGATATCCTGGCTTTAACTCTATGGAGCAGCATTTCTCAAGCAGGGAGGAATTTCCTGTTGAGGGAAAATTCATAGTTTAAGGTGGGAGTCCGGTCTGCCTTTTATATATCTTTAAATATTTAGTTTTAATTCATGAATATAGAAAAAATCCTTTTATTCAAGTTTTAATACATATCAAGAATTTCTATAGCTTTTGTTGTTTAATTTAAAAAACACTCGCAAAATTATCTAAATCTGGATAAATATATGCATTTGATTTTCGAGGTTTGAAAGAAACGGAGGATGATTTTCTAGCAGTGGTCTTGTGAGGACGATTTCATCTCGCCATCCCCCTCCAAGAATCATACCGACGTTGAAAATTGCTTTGCACAGGAGTGGGATCGACTGCCAGAAAGATTTCTCAGCTGCCTCCTGATCAGTATGCTGTCACGTTGTTCTACCTGTTTAGCTGTGAGAGAAGAGCATACCCCATATTAGACTCAGGTTCAGTTCGCTGTCACATTATGGATTTTAGACATTCCTGCTTTATGAGCTTTAATGATAACCGTAAAAACGTAAAATGACTTTTGGATTTTACATCACTTTTCTCTATTATAAAGGGTATTACTCATACCCAATTTCATTACAATCTGCCCATTATGTTTTCAGAAATTCTATATAATGTTAAAATTTTCTTTATTTTGCACCCGAACGTGTATTAACACCTATTAAAAGTGCAGTGAATTGCATACAACTCTATTTGTCTTCAAGCAACTCTTCTCATCTCATCGCTTTCTATGCTTTGCATATAATCCAGTTTACACTGATGGGTTTTATTCTACACATTTTAATTGTTCGCATAGATTTTAATTATCATTGTGGTATAATAACCCATTCATAACGATTTGCATTTTTAAGAAGAGTTAGCTTGTTATAAGCTCATATATAATATATAGCAGTATTCGGATTCTTTTACTGTGATTTCAACTTGGTGGATGGAGTGTTTTAATCCCACCGAGACATTTTAAAGTTTCGTTAGCATTGTGTTTATATGGTACATTTTGATACAAGTCATTATTTTTAGATTATCAGATTTTTACACTTTATCTGTATTTTAAACTTACAGACAATTTTCAAAGTTGTATTATTGTTATATTTTTAATATATATGTCTATGCGTGTAATATGTATATCTGTTATATATATATATTTATATATATATATGTGTGTGTATTCAAGATATAAATATATGTCAGAAATTTCTAAGTCCAAATTTTAATCCTAATAACAGCCCCTTCAGCGCATCTATACTTCATTGACATGAGTCTTTTTATGCAGTTTCTGCGGATTGCTGTAAACTTTTGTTTAATCGCTGTCCTGAACTCAAGGAGCCAAGATTATAAATATCTCCAACTATTTAACACGTTTCATTTTCTGCTGCGTGAATGAGCCACGTTTCTCGCTTAGCTGTATTTTTCTATTATCTAAAATATAAATTTTCTACTATCTACTCGTATATGTTTCTATTATACAAAATTGTGGAGGGTTATTGTACCTAAAACTATGTCTGAAAAACGTACTGTGTCTCCAGAACTGTTTTATCGAATAATAAAGTTATATTGAATTGGGTCCGTCATTCCATCTACGTAATCATTCATTTCATTACATTTCCATTATACATTTGTTTCATTTGAAAATCAAACTTTCATTCATGATCCATTTGATTTCCATTTTCATTCCATTACAGCTATGACCTGCAAAGTTATTTCGACAACAACTAGAAAGGGAATTAGTTTCATTTTTCTTGGCTAAGTAGCCAACTCTATCAGGTTCAATGTTCCGTCTTACTTTCTTCGGGAACATGCAAGGACCTGACTCGGAACAGAGAGCTTACTAAAGCTATGTTCAATCACTGTGGGAAGTAGACAGGATACACAAGAAGGGTATACAAAACCCTTTATTTTTCTCTATTTACAATAACTTCCGTACTTCGGAATACACAGACCCGCTACTTGTGGTCTAACGTAAAAATGTAAAAAATAAAACTAAACTCTAATTTAACTTTAAAATAATAAACGTGGAAGATTGGCCTTATATTAACAGGAAGCCGTATGTAGTACAGAGAACTGTGAACACTACAATACGTTTAAAGTTATCAAGAGGATTAAACCTCTGGCCTGGAAGGCAACCAGCAACTGAGTAAAACTTCTAAGGTAAGCGGCCTGCTTCGACTAACTGCTTCCTCTCTTTCGCTTGGCAAAAAGCCACAACTTAAATACTTGGCGTTCGCCAGACAAACTTTGCATAAATACGTTAACGCTTATAATTCTGGACGGAAGTAGAAAATAAGAAGTGATAGTAAAGATTTAAAATAAAATAAACGTTAGTAAAACTTAAGATCCTTACAACTCTACGTTCTATCGAAATATCAACAAATTTATATATGTGTGTGAGTGTATGAATTAATATTTAAGATTTTGTGCTTGCCGCAAAATAATCCTTTGCCGATAAAAATCAAACTTTTTATACTGTCTACAGACTATTTTGTTTTGCGTTGGTTATTTAGGTTAAAAATGTTTCTTTTTCTTCATAAGTAATTTTTGGATCGATTTCAGAGGGCGCATATTCCCCAACAAAACGGAGTTTTTTGTTCTTGGACAAAGCATGGATACTCAGTAATCCGTATAACATCTGCAATGCTTTGCGATATACAAGAAATATTGATATAAGCATTAACAGACAGGTTATCCATTTTGTACAAGAAGGCGTAATGGATACTTAAACAAACTACACTGTTATAAATACTGCTGCGTGCGTAAGAGTTCGTAGTGGACTAAATCCCCACAGAACCAAAGATAGCATGATAAAATTAATTTTTCTGAAGGAAATACGGTTTAGTTCTGGAACTTACCATAAAATTATCTCACTGTTCCTTTCAGTATGACAGAGCACCATCAGTAATAACTTCATCAGTAGTAACCATAACTTCAGTCTACTAAGAATGTTAAACACAATAAAATGCAAAGTTCTAAAGTGCGAAGCTCGCACTGAAATCTCTCAATTCTCAAAGTCAACTCTAAACTAAAAACAGAGAAACTGATGCCCTCTTCGGTCCTATACAGTTTTATACAGCTAGTGTTGCCTACGGATTGGACTAATTACTGTTATACAGGGATCGCAAAGGGTCGCCAAATATGCTAACTTTTGGCGATTTCTCGCCAAATTTTGAGACACGTTAGTGGCCAAAACAACCGACAGCTTAGCGCTATAGCAGTTTACCACAATGTTTAATAGACTTGCCCATGTAACCTTACTTTCCCGCGCGAGTTTTGCTTTTTTGAGGCCTTTCATGTTATATTATACTACAATTATATATATATATATATATATATATATATATGTATGTATATATAATTTTAATAAAACTATTTATATTACATAAAATTCGTAGCAATACATATATTTCTTCATTTTTTGTTTTATTATAAGAATATAAAATATTACGTGAAAGGCATTTGTTGATGTGTACTTTGACTGTGTACTTTGCCCGCAAAGATTCTGATCGACAAAACTGACAGTCGTATCTTCGTAAAATTATGCTAGTATTTTTACAGTGCACACTGAGAGGCAGAACCTCCGCTTTGTTCAAGAATTTGATATAGCCATTATCATAGCTAATAACAACAGTCAATTAGAAGTTCCTTTTCCTAGAAATAAAAAAAAAAAAAATAAAAAAAAATCCTTTATTGGGATACTTTTCAGATTAGGCTTACAATTCAAGGTAAATTGATTTAAAATTTGAAATAAGTATTAATTACATCCTGGTTTCAGTTCAAAATTGTTGAAAACTGCTCTTAAAGCATTCTTGAAACATCTATATGAAACTCAAGTATTGACATCTATAAGTGTAATTACTCTTACTAAGCATATTCTTGCAATAAATGTTAAAATCCATTCAAGTTCAACTCAGATTTTCTACGCTAATTCTTTAAAAATTTCATTCTGGTCATCATCTGAATATACCCACTTTAATAAAGTAACTAATACAATACGTAAATTATTTAATAATCTTTGAGGATCACAGGAAAATTAATCTTTATTTGTGAGGCAAAAGCTAACCAGCCATATTAACGTGGGTTATGTTTTAATACAGAATATGGATGATTATTTCTTCGTTACCTTTCCGCAAAGGAAGTAACTTTTTAACTGTAACTAAAATTAATTTAATGCTTTTAAACAGATAAGCGTTTTTATTTTTGACTGAATCCGTTCACATTTTCTTTCTCTTATAAACTGCAATAGAAGCTTGTAAATATATATATATATGTAAGTAAAAAATTTGTAAATCGGCTTTATAATTTAGTAATAGCTTTTGAATTCCTCATTTTTAATTTGAGTATTTCCTTTCTGTATTCTAAAGCTCGTAGCAACTTTTGTGGACTGCGCCATTTCCAAATTAATCTATGCCATATGGTTTGCTTAACATTAATAACGCAGCTAATTCAGAACTTGAGCTCAAAATTTTGAGAACTTATACCTTTCTAATCTAAACCTAAACCTTCTCTTGGTGAGCCTCCTCTCCAAACTGGATAACTTCGCCCTTTCGCTTCAACTCTCTGGTGACGGCAAGAGAACACAGCGAAATAGCGTCTTGACTGAGCCTCGTTTTCGTTGCGTTCTTTTCCTACCGCATCAGTATCAAAATTGTAAATATTTTCAAATAAGCATGATTAGAGGGACAAATAAATTGTGGCTGCATATGTAAATTGAAATAAAAATTAATATTTAATATTATATCGCTGCCAAGTTTCCTAGTCATTGCGGATTCAACATTTTAGCTTACTAACCAACTCGAAGGCTTCCTCTTCAATATTGGTCTACATTCTAATGTATCTACGTGCTAAGCCATTAACACCGCTACTTTTTTTCTATTTTTTTCATAATATATAAATACATACATATAGACATGTACTACATATTAGTCTGCGAAAATTATATTTACTACATATTAGGATACTAATGCATTTTATAATAATATTATACTAATATATTTCCTACGAATTAGTAAAAGACTATGTTTTGTTCACTAGATCTGATGAAATTTGTTACATACTGTCAGTTTAGGAAATAGGTAGAATAACAATATTATCTTATTTTTAGGTAAGTGGATTTAGCTGTGGTTAAATAAATCAATTTCAAATTATTTCTGTATCTTGCATCTTCATTTTACATTAAGATTGTTAGTTAAAATCAAGCAGAACATTTTGAAGACATGATTCAAATGAAAGAAGCACGTAGTATAAATATATGCTTGTTACCAATGTTTAATTAATTCCTGGAGAAGTTCATTTGAAATTCTGAAACGAGTTTACTTACACTGAAGCCAATGTTACAAAAACTGTCATAAATTAGAAATATCTATAAGGCATTAAAATTATTGTAATAGACTATAATTATAATTTAACTTCATACTAATAAGTCCATGTTGTAAGCTGTACATCTCTAAAATAACTGTTCTTTTCAATAATAATTAGCTCGATATATTCTAATATCATTTTCCAATTTATTTGTAACATTCATGCTTATTACATTGCTGTAGAGCTAAATAAATATATATGTAAGATATTATGCGAAATTATATGCGATGAATTAATAACAGTTTATAGTATATATGTACATTTATGATGTTCCCAATCTAACCAAGCGTGCAACCAGGTAACTAATGCTATAATTGCGGATTATGAAAGCAAGATTTGAATTTAAATGGTCATCCTTATTTACAAACAATTTGAGATTATTTCTGTTTTCATAAAACATATTAGTCTGTCAAGCATGATGTTTACCTAATGGGCTTCATGCAGATATATGTACATATATATTTACATAACTATTACATCTGAATATTAGCCAACGTGTTACTGAATATATATAACTAGTTGCAGTTTCAGGATTTAATCAACATTGATGCAATCGTTATAGATTTCGCTGGATGTCTATAATATTTAACAAAACTGCAAAGGTTTACACTAGGAAATCCAATTAAATACCATAATCTAAGAGCAGCTAGTCGTAATAATTATTTTACTTTTCTTTATTATAACATTTTATTCCCTCAGATGAGTAATTTTATCATTCTTGCTCTTTCATACTATTGCTATATATTTTATGCATTTTACATTGCAAAAATAATAAGAAATCTTAAGGTTTTTCATCTAATTTCGTTTAATATCCTTGCCACCGAAAGTTGTAATGGCATGCATCATTAAAAAATAGTTTTAGTGATTTAAAACAGAATGATATTTTAACTCAAACATGATGGCCCGTTGAATTTTTGTCTTGGGCAATGTAAAGAGTGAAGATAAAAAAAAGGATATGCACATAGTATTTAGAGTATGTGCATCAGTTTTAGTAAATTTTCTGAAGGCAAGAGATTGCCAGCTTAAAATAATTCGTAGTTAAATTCTTTTCAAGCATTCATCTGATGTTATAACTAAATATCAATTGCCCGCTACTTTAAAATACACTGCTCTCCAAAAGTTAAGAAACAGCGTGTTTTTAAAGACTCACCATTATAAAAATGTTAGTAACATTTAAATTCACAGTTTATATGCATGATAGTAAAAGTTTTAAGAAAATATATGCAAAAACAATAGCTACCAATTTTATTTTATACAAAAGAATACTTATATAGGAGTTCCACACACACACACACACACACATACACACACAAAAAAAAAAAAAAAAAAAATGTAAGTTTGTTCACGAGTGTTCCTCTTTACTTGTTATTAGCAATTTCGTTGACAATATCCAGGAATGTCTATCAATGTCCAGGAAAAATCGTTTGCCCGATTCGTTGAGGTGGCGGGCGATCGGATGGATGGAAATGGGGATGTCAAAAAACGAGGTATGTTAATAACTAGTATATAATGCTACTAGCTGTCTCAACGTCTCTCGTAGTGTGAACCAACGACTATGGAATCCGAATCTAGAAGACATGTTCCAGGCGGAATTAGAGTTACAACACCTTTGGGACACCCTTTTGTAGCTCTTTCGCCCCGAAGGAGGAGTAACATTACTGTGCCTTAGCTCATGGTAAATCATTTAGTGGTAACAGGAACAAGAATCTCAGCTACTACAGTGCGCAGACGCCTGCACAATACAAGTCTGTATGCAAAAATACCAGTTGTTTGTGTCCCGTTGACCCGAGCACACAGAGTGCCCGTTTATGATGGGCATGAGAACACGCCTCCTGGAACAGGCAACAATGGGCTTCTGTTCTCTTCACAGACGAGTCAGGTTCACACTGGAGAATGATTCAGGTCGTCATCGGATCTGACGGGAACAACCCACCAGATACAATCAATCCCAGATTGTGGAAAGACACAATTGCAAAGGTGGTGAAATAATTGTTTGGGGTTGGATCTCTCTCGGTGGTCACACTGACCTGCATGTGCACCATAGAGGAACTTTGACCGGTTTGAAATATCGAGACGAGATCCTTGATCAATATGTTCGCCCATATGCCGTTGCTATTGGTGGTGGATGTCTTCTGATGAAAGAGAATACGTGACTGTACCGAGCTTGGGTTGCTGAAAAATATCTTGAGGCTCACGGTATGGTGCGGATGGAATGGCCAGTTCAGTCCCCAGACCTGAATCCAATACAGCATCTTTGGGAATACCTTGAAAGATCGTTTTCTTCTTTAAGTCCTCCTCCAAGGTCCTTAGATGAGCTTGAACAAAGCTTACTCCATGTCTGGTCATATCTTCCTATTTCACTGACCGACAACTTTATTGACAGCATGGAAACGTCGCTGCCGCAATGTATTGCACCTATCGGTGGAACATTCCTTATTAGAGCACATTTTTGTAATGTTATCAAACCATTTTTCCTTAATCGACTGTGATATACTGATTCTCCAAGATTGGACCTTTCTGACAAGAATGCAATTTTTTGGTGTGATTCATGTTTGTGTTGAACGTTAGCATTCTATGTCGCATTCATTAAAGAACTTTTTAGTTAACATGTCGGTTAAATTTCTGGTTTCTATGTTGCGTCATTCTCAAATTAGACATAAAAAGCATGCTGTTCCTTAACTTTTGGAGGGCACTGTAGATTAAGAGCCATTATAACTAATAATACTTTTTTTTATGGCCTGGAAGTTTGACTTACTCTATCGATAGATAATGTGTCAGTAGTTCTTTTATTCTTATTTAAAAAATCCTTATAATTAATGCATTTGAATAAAATTATAGTGCACTTAAAGTGCAGATTAAGGAGTAGTTGTCAATAATATGATACAGATATTAATTTAAAACAAATAGTAACTGTAAATATTTAATAAAACCTCAAGTTCATCTCAAGAGGAAAATTGTAATGCACCGAATTTTTTCTTCCTACTTTTTACATTCTTTCATTTACTTACCTTAAGTGCATTTTATACTTTTACATCTGAATGCCAAGTAGGTTTCGTGAGCATACTTAGTTAATTTCATATTCTGTGCTAGTAGTTTCGTTATCTTTAATTCTTTGTATTAGTATTAAAACATTTTTGTTTCTGGTTAATTGCAAAAGTATATAAGCATTACTTTTTTCTCAGTATTGCCTTGCCTGCCTGCGTCATTAGTATTAAAAAAAATTTGTTTATGGTTAATTGCAAAAGTATATAAGCATTACTTTTCTTCTCAGTATTGCCTTGCCTGTCTGCGTTAATAGACAGTCAATGAGTAAAAATCAAGTGAATAAAAAAGAGTTCAAGCATACAAAATTTATTATATACCTTCATATACTCCTCAAAAATAGCCACTAAAATCGCTTTTACTCTAAAATGTTTAATATGGATTAATGATTTCAAAAAAAAAAAAAAAAAAAAAAATGCTACACATTTGATAAATTTGTAGGGTTTATATTTATTTTAACTAACATTTATTTTAAGCTATCTTTCCTGTCAAGCCTTTACTTTCCCCTGGAATTGCAAATGCCAGAGTATGAAAATCATAGTAGAACGCGCAGAGTATTCAAATTTTAGCAGAATTAAACTGAGTTAAATAGAACGGAAACGAGATTGTAAGTGTGCTTCTTGAATCGCGAGCGTGTACGTTACTAGGTAGAAATTTAAGAATCCCGCGTTTCGACATGTGTGCCTATTTCGGCAGTTTGTTGAATCTTTCAACTTCTTAATCAGTGAGTTTGCTGAGTCTAAGCTATATCTTAGAACGCGGTTAAGTTAGTTACGATTATAGAGCCTCGTAGATAGTGACTTCGTTATTATTCATCCTGTCATTTATTTTTAGTTGTACTTTTCTATTTTTGTTTAACCGCCGAGTTGGCGTAATTTGTGAGCGTCAAGTGAACGCTACTGTGATTTCTAAAGTGAAATAAAAAGGGATTTAAGCCCTTCTTATGAGTTTGTATAATTTACAGCTCATAGCAGTCACTACTACTGTTGCGGACAAGTTGGGGCCATGCAACATCATAAATTAAAGAAATACTGTTGAAGATGCGTAAGATATCGAAAATAGAAAGCATTTATTCTATATAAAACAATTACATAAAATTACCAAGCATCGAAATAAATTGTATAATGTAATATAATGCATCTGATATTCGAAAAATGTCTCGATAATTAAGTAATCTTTTATTTTTTTTAATTTACTTATTTTTTACCATTATTTGGAGTCATCACATATACACTTTTTGATGTGAAAATAATTCCTCCCCCCATTTACATGATAGAGTTTCAACAAAAATAGTTATATTTTTTTAAAGGAAATGTAATACACTATCTTTTGCATCTGTAGGGTTTAATTTTAACCGAATTAAAGAAAAACATTCTATTTTTTAAAACTAAAATATCAAATAAACTTTCTTCGCAAAAGTTAGGATACAAAATGTACCTTAAACACAAAATCTTTATCCGTGTTAGCGATAACAAAGCAAAAAAATCGAATTTATTTACCTCATACATGAAACGAAATGTACACTAGTTAAGTTTAACCCAGTTAACGTAATTGTAATGACCCAGTTAACATGATTTAACAGGGTTAATGTTTAACTCAGTTAACATGATTGTAATGACAAACCGATGGGCCACCGCAAAATCTTTCAGAATTCTAATTGTTTTTATGGATTGGAAATCTGTGGGCCATTTGCGAAGGTCTAACGGTGATTATGGATGAATTATTGAAATGCTCACCCGAAAACCTTTAGTCTGGACCCACAAAGTACGTCAACGCTTCAGACAGCAATGAGAAAATTACTTCCAGTACATAAAATGAGCTGAAGTATAAGCCTGCTTTCAAATTTTACGGCTAACTTTTATATCTATTTATTTTGTATTATTCCGAATAAGAACATTTAGTAAAACACCTGTATGGAAATCTGCTCATGTATTACTTGCAAACGTAAGTTGCTATATAACAGTTCAGGAAAGCTAATGAATAATCCTCAATTATATTTAAAAACATAATGCAATAATGCTTAATTAGTAATCCTTTATTGTTATTCCACATATAGAATACATCCGGCTACATTTAATTTTCGAAGTTTTTGAAGCGTTTATTGTTATACGCTATAGTGTAGAACTGTTTGCTCTTAGGACCATATAAACTGTTAGGAATTTTGGAGCGAATTGCATGAAAAAAACTTGGCGTTCACAAGTCTTCGAGCACCTGCCGTCCAAAAGCTATCTAGGTACATTAACCACATACACCAAGACAGAAAGTACGGGGCATGACGAAATAATTTACAAACGAAAGGCTTCAAGATTTTTGATTGCATGTAAAAATTATGCTTTCATTCTATTCAAGTAACAAAAAATTTAAGTTATATATACAAATTACTATTTACTCATTATATAATGAAAATCAATGGCTTCAAATAATAGGAGTTTTGGATAACTCATATTATACCGAATTAAAAATCAATCTCAAAATTTAATCTCTGAAACATGTTTTCTTTTTTTTAATTAGGAAGTATTTCTTCCCGGAAAAAAATAACGATTTTGTTACAGAATGCTATGAAAAATACGTCCCAATCAGATTATGATAAATTCAACATGCATCTCCGAGCACCAAGAGAAAAAACAATTCCTAAAGAATTTATCTGAATATATAAAACAGCCTCTCCCTTTTTTCCTTACTCGAGTGTTTGATTAGAAGCTGCTGGGGCCAAAACAGTTTCTAACGGCAAAACAAGAGGCTGCTGTTTTTTCAGATACGTCATCCCGTCATCGTAATATACAACCTTTACGACCCTACTAGCCTCTCAGAAAGCGACACCCACATTTGCGCATAAGAGAATGCTCATAAATTTGAGCCTTTACTTATACTTATTCCAGATGTTAGTGAGCGAAAGATTTCTTGGATGTGAGTTATGACGTCATTGGACTCTGAATAGATCGCTCATGGAACTCTTAAGGTTATGATTGATGGCTTTAGTGTGACCGTCATCGATTGAAGAGGAAAGTCGTCTACAGATGATAGCGCAGGGTACGGATACAATTGAGTTTTATTACCCACCCCACCAGCGAATAGTTTGAAAGGTATATCATTTAAAGAAAAAAATATGATGCAGCTGGGTTATCATTTCCTCATTTCAATCTTCAGGATAGTAAGGTTACATATTTTGTCACAATACAATTGTACAGAATGCAAAACTTTCAAATAAACTGAAAACATGGTTAGGTTAGTTTCATAATATAACACATCTAGAAGGTATCAAGCACAGTATACTCAATTTAGAGTTTAATCGTAAGTAATGTATGACGCAGTTTAAAATAGCAAATATTTACATATGTAATTTTTACTTTTTTCTTTCACCCTAAACTATTTATTTCGCCTATTAATATTTAAAAATTATAAAAATAATATTTTTATGAAATTCAGAATTTCTTCTTGCTTAAGAAACTAATTTTTATGAAAATTAAGAATCCTTTTTTCTTTAATTATCTTCTACTGATTTTAGTTTGCATATATTTGTAAACAACCCGTCTTTACAATCGATAGCAAATTTTATTACATTAATATGAAAGTAAACCAAGTAGCATAAGCAAGTATATTTTTTTAACATATTCACAATTGCTCTATATGTTCGTGGTTGCTAATCGGCAGACATGTCACTGAGAAGTCTTATTTGGTGCAATGTAGCCAACACTCAATACCTGATCTAGATTAAATACGTTTAATGATATACAAAATTATGTACAGTAATTACATCTAAGAAATTGTTAAGTACATTTTCTCCACACAAGAGCGAGCCAAGCACCGCATCCTTGTTATTTCCGTTCGAATATCGACTCTTCTCTTACTCCCACCTACGAGAGGCGATAAAGTCCTCCCCCTTACGATTGAGGCGAGGAGAGGTTTTCTGCTTTTTTTCTGAGGTCGACACAAAGTTTTCACTATTGTGAAATACACTGCTGGCCACCCAAATTGCAACACCAAGAAAGGCAAGAGCTATCATAACAAAATTAATTTAGTAGACAATATGTTGACCAAGTATCAAATGATTAATTTTATAGACTTATGTGAAGTGTGGTTCCTTCCAAAATCGGTAGCCAGAGTAGTCGCCATTGTTGGAGATCACCGCTGCCACACACCACGGCATTGATTAAAAGAGACTTTGGATGTGTTCTTGGGGTACAGCAGACCAAGCAGCTTCCACATGTTGCCAAAGTTGATCTGGTGTGGCAGCTTGGGATGTAATCTGGGTCAATCGTTCAGCAACCATGGACCACATGTTTTCTTTCGGCGAAAGATCCGGAGAGCCGGCCATGGAAGCAATTCAATCTGGCGATTGACGAAGAACCCTTGGACAATGCGTGCCACGTGTGGGCGCGCATTATCCTGTTGAAATATGGCTGTGAGCAAGCCCTGAAGCTAAGGAAGGACAACTGGCTCCAACACCTTGGAGATGTAACGCTGGCTGTTTAAAGTACCGGCGTTGCGTACTAGAGGAGTGCGAGAGTGATATCCAATACCGCCCCATGCCATAATACGCGGTGTAGGTGCAGGACAAGTGTGGCGGTGCATAACGCAGCTGTTCAGCATCCTCTCTGCACAGTGTCTCCAGACTCGAATCCGAACATCGCGGTGTTGCAGACAGAAGCGTGACTCGTCAGTAAAGATTTTTTCATTCCATTCTGCCGTCCACATCCTTCTTTCATCGCACCATTGGCAGAAAAGATGTATGTGGTTCTTCGTCAAGGGTAGACGAAGCAATGGACGTCTTGCGGACAGACCATTCTGCTGTAAACGGCGTCGAATGGTACGCGCAGACACTGGATGATGCGTTATAGACTGAATGTGCTGTGCTATGGTTCGTGATGTGACTGAGCGATTCGCAACTGCCATGCGCACAATGATCTTGGCATCACGTGAAGTGGTGCATGCGATCGAACACGTCGGGGCGTTGTACTCTCCTGCATCCAAGGGTCACATATCCGCATTACAGTTGTTTGGTTTTGTTCAACACGACTACCGATTTCCCTGAAAGATGATCCACACTTTCGGTAGGTCACTATCGTTCCTCTGTCGAAGTCGCATACTTGATCAAACGATGATCGCTGTTTACTACGAGGCATAATTAATCGTGTTTTTGGAAAAAAACCACAAGGAAAAAACAATTGCCAAATTGAAATCGTCGAAAACTCGAAGCCTTAAATAGCGCTTTGAAGTGGCGCCACAGGCGCGCGTGATGTGCGTCTAAGCTGAAATTCTAATCATTTCCATATCGCACCTTCGCTAATGCATGTCGTAAATTTCATATTATTTGCATGCTTCCTTCTGGGTATTGCATTTACGGTGGCTATCAGTGTATTTACGACCGACCGCAAACATGGTAAACCAAGGCAGGGACGTTCCTGACATGAATGTTAAATGAACTTACCAAGGCAATCTTATTTTTCCGTTGCAGCTTCGTCTCTTGAAGCATATTATGTTACGTTACACAAAAGATATTACAATTTTACATATAATTTGACTAAAATTATTTACATATGTGCAAAATTCGCAACAATATGTTTGAGACGTTGGCAGAGTTTCAGAACTTCAGCCTTTGTCCTAGGATATTCCCAAGACCTTAAAGAACAACGAAATCTATTTGTCGACGCATCCCGACTTTTTATGTAAAGCTGTTTATTTTTTTCTCTTTTCTAGTTTTCATAACGGAAAATTATATAACTGCAAAATGTTATTACTGCCATAAGTTATGCATACAAATGTAATTCCATAAGCATACAAAACCTTTTATGAAGAGTTCATGCTTTTAAATTGATATGAACGAAATAATGCCCGTTCTTTTGTGAATTAGCCTTCAAGATTTTACGGCAGCAGATCGAAACTGGTATATATTCTCGCAATACAGTTTTCAACGCATAATATAAAATGAGTTTATTTGAATAAGCACATGAAGCTTGCATTTGTGAATACTAAACCGGAACATAAATACGCTTCGTTTATACAGAAGTGCAACTAATGTTTAAATTAAAACAGTTTTATCTGCAAATACTTAGCGTTGCCGAATGCAAATGTGGATTTGACTGATCCCTAATTATATTTTTTGTTATTAAAACAAAATAGTCAGATTTATAGTGAAACTAAATCTTTTATAACTATACAAATTAATGCAAACATTCTTATTTAACAAGCTTATGCTATTTATAGGCCAAAATGTTTTATAAAGACAATGCTATTGAAGGTATACTAGCGAATGCTTCATTTAAATTTCCATGCTCCATTTAGTATTTCGTCACGAAGAAATGTTTTCTTGACACTATAAATGTTCACATATTACTTTAATAGTTAAAGCAGAGAAAATTCTTTAAAACTTGAACATAAATGCATTTTTCATGCTAACATAATCAGTCACCTCTTGTGGCGATGTAACCTGCAGTACAGTCAAATTCAGAATTTGAATTTTAGCCTAGTAGTCAAAGACTACGCAACTTTACTTGAGTTTTAAACTGGTTCCAAATTTTGCACCGGTGTAACAATTAAACTTTAGCAGCAATAACGCAAAGCCGAAATATACAATCTTATCAGAGTTGGCAAAACCTAGTAACGGGCTTCGAAAAGCATGAACACATCCTGCCTTACAATCCGAAACCCTCGACTTAAATCTCTTTAACTCATTTAAGTTTCTAATGAGGAAAAAAAAAAACGAGTAGTAACGGTCGAAATCATAATAAATGGTTAATTAAAATAATAATAACTCTACATCACTATTATTTTTACGTAACTCGGCAGCTATCTCAACTGATCTTTCTGTTTTGTTCTTAAATGTTGAAACTTTAAATGCTGAAACAAGTTTTGAATGCTCTTTTCGTTTCCGCATTTCCGTAAAATGGAGCAACTTCCTCTCACAACTCTGGAAATAGCGGAATCTTCAGCGAAGCGGAATCTTCAGCAAACGCCCTCCACTCTAGGAAGCTGGATTTCATTGAAGAACGTCGGGAACTTTTTGCCCCTGTAAAGGATATGATCTGTGAACGAGCTAAAGTAAGCGAATAGATTTGACACATTTTGAGCGAAAAATAAGTGAATCATGTTAAGTGCCCCGTTGCTTAGGATGCAAACACTTTATTGCGTCTGTTTATGCAATAACGAAATAAGCACAAAATGTGATACTGTAGAGACATTAAGAATTTTTGATACTGGAGAGGTGAAAAATGAGCAATGCCTTCACGAAACTCTAATCTGGACCTCTCGAATACGCGCCGAATGTGCTATCCGTTATACTACGAAAGCATGCAGAAAGGAGGAAAAAAGTGCCTTATATACTCCGGACATGATGAACATAGAACTGATATCTGAATTGGATGTATAGCCCCTTTTAAAAGGCGACTGGGAATTAATGGACCCAGTCGCCAAATCCTAGTGGTGAAGAATCTACATCCACCATCTTTTCAGTTTGGACGCACTGTAGATTTATTTTGATGCGGAAGACATGAAAAATACGCAATACCATTGCCAGAGCTTGAACCTGGACCTCTCGAATACGCGTGGAGTGGCTAACATTTGCACCAGGAAGGCTTGCAGAAAGGAGGAAGAAATACCTTATAGCAACATAAATAATGTCGAAAAGGTGTAGGTATATATTCATAACCGAGTATATTCAAATGAAATGTATTTAGATTCAAGTGAAAAAGTATATGCATATATTCATGGCCGAGTATATTTATCTGAGCAAGCCCTTTGCTTTTAAGATGGAAGCTTATGGGAGAAGTCAAAAGCATAAACGTTGCGTACGTATACTTTAATTCACAGAAAATTAGCTTCAGTTGTTATGTCGAAAACATCTTTTAGATTTTAACTCCTTCGCGTGAAAAAACGAAGCGATCAACTGCCGAATACCAACTTGTAGGTATTCGCCGAGGCCTACCAAATCTGTCGCTTATTTATCCATTTCATCACTGAAAACGTTATCTAGGGTGCACCACGAGAATAAAACGACATTCATCCTCAAAAAGGAAAGATGACGCACAATTAGAGCCAAGCCTTCAATGGGAGTCGAAAACAACATCCTGGATTCGAGCTTGCTGAAACGATATCAATTACATCATCCATGACAGCTAGATCAAAAGTATATTTTTCACAGTCTGGGAAACGAAAAATAGCATATTCAATTTCAAAATCTTTAGAACTACAGACGACTAAACTTTATAAATTATACTAGAATTAGTCTCCTCAGCTGTTTAGGACTTCAAACTTTGATGCAGAGCCTAGAATATGTTAATATGTTTTAGAATCTGTACATAGATTAAACATTATTGGCATTCCGTTTTATGTTATTTAAGTTTAATTAATCTATCAGATAATGCAATAATTTATATTGCAAGGCAAGTATCTGAGAGCCTACAAAAGCACTCTAATCTTGTAATAATGTACCAATCACATCTTGCTCCTTTTAAAAGTTTCTTTATTCTTATCTTTACACGCAAGAAGATAAATGATATGCATGCTGCGGCATTTATCATGCAAGGCATTAGTAAGAACTCCCTAGTTTCTCCGGAGATTTCCTTTCCATGTAGAATGAGACTGATGTCATTGTCACAGCATTTCTCCAGCAGAGGTCTATTGCAAGTACCACTGCCACTGGAGAAATCAATTAAAAGCTATTAAATGTACCTGTATTTAACCAGAGAAACCAATTAGTGCAATTAAGAAAGATCTCTCTTTCTTCTGCATATAGAAATATTAAAAGTCATGAGATATTTGTTCTCAGATTTCCTAAACAGACAGGGATACTGTTTCATAATTTCATTCATACAGCATTCCAGTCGGTGAAAACTAAAAGTATAAGATAATTGCTTATTTAATTTACTTTCTAATCCCGTATGGTTTTAGTTTATTTACTGAAAGATTTTACATATGTCAAATGCAATTTTTATATTATTTCGGATATAATTTGTATTCATTCTAAATTACTAAAAGGTTCTAAAAACTTTGTTTTTCTACTGTTATTACATTGGCAATTTACATTTAATTAATATTTTCATTCTTAATCAATTTGCTTTCTAATTTTTTCAAAATTCCTTTTTTTTTTAGTTTAAATTTCTGGTTTTACTTTTCGTTTTGAATATTACTATACCCATGCCTATATGGATGAGGAAACACGAATTGAGTAATTGAAGAGTTAGGTTTGGAGGCCAGTCCCCCTTAATAAGATCTGTCTCCTGTCTGCTCAACAATTATTCACTTATGCAAATTAATTTGGTCTTAAAAATTCTTAAAAAAATTTGGGGATTAATTTTTTGGAATATTATATATTTGTTCATGGTTTTAAGTACTCGCACTTAATTTACATATGCTCTCAGAATTTAAATGATATTGTAAATTAGTTCGTAGCAATGATTACTCTTTTATTTGTATACTATTAAATTTTCGTATTTAAAATTTAAATTTATTTAAGGTTAATTAGCTTTATACGAATAGAGAATGTTTGTTAAATTCAAATTATAATTTCATATATATATGCACATAATATTGCTACCATTTAATACTATTAATTTCAATTCCTTGGAAAAAATTATAATAGTAAAATGCATTTGTGACGTAAAGCATTATGTTTTAATTTCCTGTTTTTCCTTCCGCCCCACCCAGTGTAACAAAGGTGCAGTCATTGGGGAATCGGACAGCTTTTGTTCTTTTTGAATAAGAAATTAAAATTGTTTGGACAAATGCCCGTTTTAGGGGAATACTCATTAATATAACACATAGTGTCCACGTCAGTGTTTATCCAACATTTATTTTCTCAACTGCTGGTCCTAAACATATACCGTAAGTTACAAGAATGTCTTAAATGAAACAAAATTTCCTATTTTAGCATGACGAAATTTAATGAAATTAGTTTTATAAAAATTACAAAATCTGTCTTTTTACATCTTCTTCCAGATACTAGACATATAAGGGAAGTTTTGTACTCGTTACAAAGAATTAAACACTAAACGTATGACTCCCGTAAGACAGAGACCGAACGAAGTATTTGGCGTTAAAGTTAAGGATCATATTATATTTATATATATTAATATTTTATTTATTAGAATATACTATCCTGGGTTTTTTTCGTTTTCCTCCTTCAATTGCTTAAGCAAAAGAACATCATGCCATTGCTCCTTAATGATCAGTATCCAAATAATTTGTTAGACATAATAAATGCAGTACTAGAGATGTCTCTCTGTTTACAATGAAATTTTCCCTCGAGAGGAAAAAGTACGCACCGTATCGATCTTCATAGCGTAATCTATACACTATATCGATTTTCTAAATTTCCAAATGGGAAGACAAATTGTCTTTCCTGGTTTACCAAATTGCTTATTATTACTAGTAAACAGTATAAATATAAAAATTTTCCGAATAATTTGAAATATTCTGCTATAAATTTGATCCTTCCGGAAAATATTCCTATTTTATTTTAGTTTTATGATCTAAAGTGTTTTATTTCTTTTCTTTTCCTTTTCTGAAGAATAAAACTCTTTAACCAAATTATAATGTTTATTTTGCAAAGAAATATGCTTAGAATTTCTCTTTTTGTTTTTGTTTGAATGGATTAAATTGTATTTATCCTTGATTACTATGTAAGGATAAATCTTTGTCAAAAAGAAAAAAAAATCAATTTTCATTTTTTTTAACCATGGTTATCCACTTCATCTGCAAGCGCAACTGCAGTTCATCAAATTGACATAAAATAGTAAAACTGGTTTTGAGCTTAATCTACTTTAAATAACTGGCTTTATGGGTTGCAAAAGAAACTGTCAGCTGGAAGTTACTTTGAAAATAGTTTTTTACCTTTGTATATTTTTTGTTGGATTATCTAATGAAACTTCGCACATTTTCTCAACGAAGGTTTTTTGAGGAATTTTTAAGTTACCTGCACATCTGAAAGTTGGAAGAAAAAATATTTAAAAGAATACATCACTCCAATAAATGAATGCGTTAACAACTTCTAGAGAAAAAAAAGGACGATATTTTACAATAGTTGAAGCGACTGAAGTAACTGCAGTTATGATTGTATATTTTAGATTCTTTTTTCGGTATACCTTTCTGTTATTTTTTAACCTTTTTATTGACCCAGCTTTCAGTTTTATCTTTATTACTCGAAACTTCATGTGATATTAAAATAATTTATTTTAATGATGTTTAGACATATTGTTTATGCAAATATTTAATTATTTACTAGACAAAAACATTTTATCAGTGGAAGTTTATAGCTATTTATTAATTAGAATATATAAAAGTGCTTGTAAACAACATAAGCTAACGAATTTTAGATGCATAATTTATGCAAATATTTAATACATATTTACAAGACATACATAACACTTAAAGGACATAATACATATTTATTTTTCGAGTGTCATGGTTACTTATTATTTATAGTATAGGAAATTAAATGTCAGCTTGCCTTTACGAATACAAAAGGAATAAACTGATAGCGAGGTTTGAAAAGTCCAAGAAATTATCACAGTTTTTCAAAAATAAGTTTATTTTAATGTTAAATATATTTTATTTATCATATTTATTACAATTAACATATTTATTACCATTATTTTTTTTATTCATTACTTACTATTTGCTAAATTTATTTTATTTATCACTCACTGCATATCTGTAGAAACAATATAAAAATGTGAAGGAAGAATTTTTTTGCTAAAGTTACCCAATTATTACTTCTTTCCTTACTTCTTTACATTGTAATGAGCTTAATTCTTCATACAAATCTACCTCGAATTTCGCCCTAATTGTTGCATATAATGCAATATGAAGTTATCATTGTTGAGAGCGACGGATTGTGTACTTGTCTAATGACTAGCCATGAATGGGAAGTAATGGACACTTTATTAAAATAAATAAAAGCTCATAGTAAACAGTTGTCAATAGCTTAAGATGGACAAAATGTAATGAATAAATTAATTAGCAGCACGTTCGACTAACACTCGGGAGGTCCGAAGTCCGAATGCCAGCTAGAACATTGCTCATTTTTCATGCTTCCTGCTTAAGTAAACCTAATGCCTCTATAAGGGACGTCGAACAAGAAACATGGTGGGCAATGATTCGTCACCAGCTATGTCAGGAATTCCCCCCCTTTGTTTCCTGTTATCTATTAAGTGAAGGAGGATGTATTTCCTTCCTGCTTACTTTATAGTATTACTGAAAATTCATTCAGCTAGCATTCGACGGGTTCGGAGTCAGAATCTCGGCGAGGGCTTTACTCATTTTACATTTCTCATGCTCCTATAACCTAATGACTGAAACGCGTAAGGTATAGTATCTTTAGCAGGCGAGATATATTGTAAATCCCAAGTATTAGAGTAAATTTAAAAGCGTAAATATGTTAAAAACATATATGCTTGGTACGTATCCTTGTTTAACAAGGCCTCACTTCCTTAATCGCTTGTTTACCAGTTTAAGATAAAAAACTACCCCATCTTACCTTAGATGATTCATTTTCATAAGGTTGGAAACATATGTTAAAAACATATATGACTGGTATATACCCTTGTTTAATCCTCTGCTGCACAGTGTGTCCGGCCTGGACACACCTAAAAATTTCGTTCTGTACTCACAGAAAAATTGAAGGAAACAGGATTTATAAGTTACTAAAGGTTACTCTGAACCTTCTTTATTTATAGTAGATGGCAGCTCAACACAGACCACTTCATATATTTTAGCCATGTTTAGTTTTTTAAGACCCTCATTTTTCAAAGAAATTTTCCAGATTTTTTTAGGGTATAAACGGAATTGTTTGAAAAGAAATTTCTATGTTATTCTTTTGGTTGTATCCTAATCTCCTTATTCTATATTAGATTTAAATTTTTACCTTGAAATCTTGCCTAAAATCAAACGGCGAACCCTAGGTGTGCCCAGACCGGGCTTACCGATAATCTAGGATAACTGAGAGTCTGTATTCTTTGTTTCTCCGCATCTCATCGGTCAGTTCATTGACAACAATGCTCGTTTCAGCACACGTTTCGAAGCTCTATTCGATTAGTGTGCCCACTTTGGGCACACCCACAGAAATAAAATGATAAGTGCTATCTTCACAAAATTTTACTTGTGTACTCCTCTAGGCCTAGTTAGACTGCCTACCTTTTTTTTAATAAAAACTCCTACTTTAAAAGGTAGCGTGCCCGAAAGGGTTAACGAGGCCTCACTTCCCTAATCGCTTCAGTTTAAGATAATAAAACTACCCTCTCTTACCTTAGATGATTCATTTTCATAAGGTTATATATGTTGGCCACTGTCTTGGAAAACGTGCTGCTACATTTCTAAAAACGTGAAATGTGCTTAATGTATGAAATGTGCATAGAATTATATAAAATGTAATTAAATTTTGAACAGTTTAATATATTCTTTATGTAGGTCTTTGAGTATTGTAGTCTATGTTCTGTATGTAATTTAGATTATCCAGCTTTTCTTCTAGTTTGCACTATGTAACTCTAGTATTACGGGAAATTTATGGATACTGAGCTTCGAATAGGGCACGTAAAATGATTTTGTTCAGTAAAAAATCGTAAGTAATATGGATATAAAATATCATTGATTTGTTTTAATTGTTTGCGTATGAAAATTATAAACTTCCAGTTTCGGAAAAAAATAACAGAAATGTATCAAACCATGTGATAAATCAGGTTGGTTTTCAAGTTCGACTGAAGTGATATAAATTAGGATATAACTTTACATAATAATATGTAAAAGTTTGTATGTGAACTGAGATTTTGAAAATAGTTTTCTATTTTTTATACTGTTTCTTCGAGCTAAGTCTTCAAGCTCTTATGAGATATCATTATTATTCAGAAATTTTCAAGAAAGTTGAAAAACATTTGATTTGTTTCTTGAAATTTTTAGTGCCATTCAGTAAGCACCTGTAATTAAACTCGTATGGCACTCTCTAATTAATGTAAAATAATATGTATTCTTTGAAAACGATTGGGCTATGTTCTTAAAATCCACGAAATAGTCAAATGTATGGCATGAAACGATAAAAATCTTGCATGAAGTCCGGTATATGTTCACTCTCATCATTGAAAATTTCTTCATAAATTCTGAAATAGTGATGTTATTTTCAAAATTTAGTATTTCATGAATTAAATAACTGTATAGATGTACTAAAATTTATTGAAATTGAAACATTTTATTAATTGGTGGGTTTTATTTAAATGAAGTAAATATTTATTGAAGTAAAAGGATGGTATGTTAGGTAGCTTCTTTCAGAAATATATCCGTATTTTAAAACTCTGTAGATAATTTGCCTTACAGAAATTGTTCTAAATTTTTAAAAATTTATGGGTGATATGTAATCATCTAGAGTGTCTTTTCTCTTTGCAAATAGTGTATAGAGTTATAATAGGAACTAAATCTTCTTTCTATAGCAGAATTTATTAGTATGTCTAGAAGAGGAATTAGAAAAAAGTTTCATGTTTTTGTAAAAAATAATGTAATATCTAGTTGTCATTATGGTAGACAGTATTATTCAAAAGTTTCAGTGTGGTAAAATATGATTTTGAAATGAAGTTTTCTCAAAATACGTACAATGCATTTCTCGATAATATAAATAAAAATAGTGAAAACTAGAAGTCTTTTACACAATGTGAGTATGAAAGCTACTGAAATATCTGCTGCAGTCGTATACAATGTAACTCGGAGATGAAAATTGTTACTTGTACGATTAAAAAATATCAAAATTCTGTTTGAAACTAAATCACTGATTGCTACATATAGATGTGATCGTGATTGTTTCAAGGTCTTTTAGTAGATGATATCCTGTTTTTAAAGTAAAATTATTTTTCTTTTCCGATGAAAGTAAGTCTAAAGCTAAATCTTTGAAGAAATGTGGTATTGGGATTTTCGTCTGTTACGAGAAATGCGCATGCCTACATAGGGAAGAAATAGGAGTTTTAATGAATTTTCTCGTTCCTACAAAAGGGTATATTTAGAAAATAAAGGAAAATTTATAAAAACGATGGTTTATTATCTTAATCTTACTTCTGAAAAGTTGATAAGTTTTAAGAAAACGTTTTTGTAACCGTATTCTGCTTATAGGAAATGATTTGTTACTCAGGTTTTATATTAATGCATTACAAGATTTGCCATTTCGTTTAAGTATTGGTAAACTTTTACTGTTCCTAATGAGTGGTATTTTCTAAGTGCGTACGTGAATATTTAATTGCATTTTCCTCAACAACGCTAGCTTAATAATGTATCGCATAAATACTCTTTTCTTTTAAAAATCCTAATTGAAAGTTAATTAAAATTATTTGGATTAGTATTAAATGTTTGTAAAGTGCTAATTTTACTACAGAATGATTCATGACTTTTCTGTGTGTACTGACAAGGGTAGATAAAGTGAACTTCAGGTTTTTCCCACTGATAGTAAATCTGGAGCCGATAATTATCCGTTAAGACTCATTTTTAGGTAAATAAATTGCTTTCTATCGCACATTTTCTAAATATTTATTGGGAATTCTGGGTAAATAATTTAAATTCTGTAAAGATTATATCCTCATTTGGGTAAAACCTTAAATATTCTATAGTGAAAAGTGCTTATTTTATATTTAGTTCTTAATATTAAGAAAATAGTTCTAAGATAGTTATTCTGTACTGTGGGAATACTGCAGGAAAGGTTAAATGATTTAGATGGTCTTCGGAGTTTTTCTCTCAGAAAAAGGTAATATTTAGCAAATTACAGTTCTCGGAAATGGATAGAAAGTTCCTGTAATGCAAACATATATGTACATTTATAAGAAAACGTAGCACTTATTTGGCTGCAATTTTGTATTGAAAATGAGTTATTACTCATTAAATGTGTATTAGTAATGAATATTTAACTGCTATGATGAGTATTGTATGAAGAAATTTATGTATTTGTGATGAAGAAGGTTAAAATATTCGAAATTATTGTGGATATTTGGGTAAAATGTCTCTTACTTTTTCTCTCTTTGGTTCTTTCTGTAAATATAGGTATATTGGTAATGATATATGTTGTGTAAAGTACTTCACAAGATTTCGTTCATAAGAAAATAAATTGATAAATAAATTAATGCAAACTGACATTTGCGAAAAGAACATTTTAGTCTAAGAAATTAAAAAAAAAGTCTATATATGAAATTGTCTGGGGAATTAAGTTGGAACTGGACTAAGTTAAACCAATGGGTAAAATCTATGGTCATTCATCTCTTATTCAGTACTGGAAATGTTTATCTTAAGAATTTTTTTATAGATGTAATGTATAATCGTCAATTTCACATGAAAGTTGTTCGTAAAGGAGGAAATATCCATACTTTGTGTAGGAGATAGGCAATAAAGTGAAAATTTGCATAGTCGGGACATTTAAAGTGATGTAGGATGCATTTAGTTAGTACGAATTACTGAATTAAAAGGTACTGAGCGTTGAAAATAATCAGAAAGAATTTTATATGAGGGCATGAAAGAATGAATATGCTTCTAAAATTATGGATGAAAGTTGAGATTTCATTCTAAAAAGTCGTAATTAGAGTAAGGAGAATCAAGATTCAAAATTGAACATTGGTAAGATTGAAGAGCATAGAAACATATATTTAGATATAAACGGTATTAAGAATTAAAAGGAAATACTAAAATATGTAGGAATTCTCGTATGTAGAAAATATGTAGGAAAAGTCTGAAAATATGAATGAAGTTACTAATGGCGTAAAATAGTAGGATCAGTCATGGTAAGAGTACTGCAGAATGATAAATTGTAGAATTGGCAAATTAAAATTGTATTATGCAATATTGACTAAGTAAGGGCTATTCAAGGAATTGGATATGAATAACACTTAAAGGTTGTAAAATAAAATGCTTAATTGAAATCTATATATTTAAGTAATGTAAGCATGTTAATTTAGCTGAAATAGGGAAATCAAAAGCGCAATTACCATAAAAAAATTATAAAACAGAATTAAACTTTAGAGAATGTTGGGAACTAGAAAGAAACCCACTGTCAGAAAAGTATAAAAATTACATCTAAATTTAACTAAAGTTCATGCATATTGTAGGAAAATGTAATAAATAAGTTCAAAATTAGAGTACTTTAAAAATTACGGAGGTATAAAATGTACGAAACAAGTTAAAAATAACATCTAAAATCAAATAAAGCCTATATGTATGGTAAGAAAAAAGAGGAATTAAGCTACAATTAAGAGCCTGTTTGAAATTAGGAAGGTTAAAACATATGAAAGTCGTTACAAATTAAATGAAAGTCATGTGAAAATATAACAAATTAGTTAAAATTCTTAGTATGTTGGAAACTAAAAACGATGAAAAATAGAAAAGGATTTAAAATTTACATCTAGATTTAAATAAGTCAGGTATATGGTAGGAAAATGTAATAAACAAGTTCAAAGTTAGAGTACTTTAAAAACTACGGAGGTTTAAAATGTACGAAATAAGTTAAAAATTACATCTTAAGGTTAATAAAATTCATATATATGGTCAGAAAATATAGGAATTAAACTAAAGTTAAAAGTATGTTTGAAATTCTGAAGGTTAAAACTTATGAAAGTAGCTATAAATTAAATAAAATAAAGAAAAGAAGTTAAAATTTATACCTAAAATTAAATAAAAGTCAGGTATACGATGTGAAAATACAGGAATTATATTATTAAGTACTTTACTTTAATTTAATTTATAGTCATAAATGTCTTAATTAAAATTAGGACTACTTTGGAAATTATGAAGGTTAAAATGTGGGAGAGAAGTCATGTATATAAGTGTGAAAATATAAAGTGGTTAAAACGTAGAGTACATTAAATACAATGAAGGTTAAAAATGTACAAAACAAGCTAGAAATGTTACATATAAAATTAAATACAGGTCATCTATATGATCAGAAAATATGTGAAATAAATTAAAATGCAGAATATGTTGAAGATCACTAACGTTAAGAAGAAAGAATAAAGTTAAAAATTACATCTACCATTGAATAATATAACACACAAAATCGCGTGTTTTAGTAATTAAACTCGTAAAATATAATAAGTTAAAAGTATGGCTAACAAGTATGAAAAAACTCTGGGTGAAATTAATTTAATAATAAAAATGAGTAATGTAATTAAGGTTACGGAAAGAATATCTGATATTATGAACAGAAGATTTAAGAAATAAGGTAAAATTCTGAGTGTATAGGATCATTCAATCATTAAATTCGAAAATAATCGTCGTTAAGGGTACCTAGTAAATAATCATCCTATATGTAGTAAAACAGTTGGAATACGTAGAAAAATCATAAAGGCTAAAAATTTATGAACGAAGGAAATCACCTCCTGTAAATCAATAAAATATAATTTCTTATTAAATTGTGATGACATGTAGAAGTTTTGTAGATATTCGATCTTAGGATAAATACAAGTAGGAAAATAATTATATTCCAAGTGTGTGTGTGTGTAATTATGGCAAAGCCTCGAGGGCTATCTGCCTAAGGGGAGGGATGCCTTCGTGGAGGACTTTCTAAGGGAAACTGGCTCGTATACACGTTACACATGGGGAAAACCACGAAAACGCCCATGCAGCCAGCCCGTTCGCGGGATTCGAACCTCGGACCGAACTACCAGTGTTCAGCGACTTTACCGCTCGGCCGCTGGTGGGCAATTATATTCCAAAGAAGTTATACTGTGAAGGAAACATTTTATTATATACTAATATCTGTTTAAGGAAATGAATTGTATCAGTCACTTAAAACACCTACTTGATATACGTTTTTAAGAATTCAATATAAATAAGAAAGTTTACACATTATCATATAACTACTAAATGCCTAAATCACCAAAATAAAAACGGAAAACCTAAGCACATGTCCTTTTTCTGTGACGCAGCAACTACCCTACCCTACTCAATAAGGCTCCCTGTCCCCCATTTTCAGATAAGCCTCCCTCCCACAGCTGACCATTCCTTCTCGGCAGCTCTCTCAACTCCCGCTCCCTGAGCTCCCTGTCCCAGAACTGTCATTTCCTCTACTAGTATCAAACATGATGTATGAAATTAAAGCTTAATTTAAACAAGCGGTTACAGATTAAATACAACAAGCGGTTACAAATATACTTAAGAATACAACACTATTATTACAAAAAATTCAACAGTAGAATAAATAAATACAAAAATAACGGAACAAATATGTCACTTCTCTATTAAGCTTCCATCCCATTTATGGTTCCTATATAGAACGCTTAGTGGGTGGTCCGAGGATCTCCCATCCTTCGTTCCTTACCATCAATCTCTGGAGAGGATGTTGACTCATCATGTGCTTTGGAGTGCCCCCTTGCCGCACAAACACTAAAACACTATATGATTTAAACTTCCATGCTTTCTCCTGGATTCGAACCCAGAACTTTTCAGTAGGCAGTTAGTGTCATAAGCCACTATCACATCTGAGTAGCTCAACAAATATACAATTAAGCTTTAGGCGGAAGTTTAACCTACACCCTTAGTTTTGGTTGACCATCAGCCTTGTTTAACCATCCAACCATACAGAGCCAGCGTTACACTGTTTAAAAATGTGTGCAGAGCAGAATTGTATAAACAAATGCATTAAAAATCTGTAGCTATCATTTTCAGCCGACACTAGACTATTTGGCCTAACTATGTTTTTGTTTAAAAATGTAAAACATTTTAAATAGCTTTCGACATTATATCTTGATATTCAGTTTGCCTAGTAATCGTTCTATCTAGATTTTAGGAGGAATGAAATCTTTTTTCTATGCGAAGTTCAGGCATCTAAAAAATTTCCTTTAGCATGCTCGATCTGACTCCATGTAGTTACAAAGAATTTATCTTCTTCTCTTTAGCATTGCTCGCTATTGATCACTAAAAAAAAAATCACTGTTGCCTAATTGTTCCTAACTAGGAGAGAGCTAATCTATCATGGTTTCTTAGACCATTTCATTACATTCAAGTAGGCAACAAAATGTAATCCAACTGTTACGCTTATATTCGGTACTTCTTTAGGAAAACAAGATTTAAAAATCATTCGATAAATGAGAGATTTTATAATATTTTTTTTTTCGTTTACCTGTATCGTCAACGTTTTTTCAAATATCTGTGATTACACAAATATTCAAGCAAAAGTTTTTAAGAAAAAATAGGAAACGTTTAATAAATAAAAGCCCGTTTGAGTCATTGAAAGTGTTGATACAAAGCAGTCTTACTCATTTCAGACGTTAAACAAAGAAAACCGAAGTTTTTAGTTAAATAATAAAAGGATAAAGACTCCAAATAAGAAAACAGAATATTCTAGTCGGTTTCTTTAAACCTAATTCTGCTTCAAATCGTTTTTATCCCAGAATGAGAAAAAATATTAATTGAAAGCAGAAATTGTACTTTATACATATATTATTAGCATAATTAATTTTTCACAAGATTTGGAGATTATTCTTTAGATTTCGTTAAAATGAACGAAAAGCGAAATCTCTTATTCTTCATTTATGTTGAATTCTAAATTACTTACGACTAGCTCTCTTAACGCTTAGACGGTTTCGGTATCGCACAGAAAGAAAAATTAAGATACTGATATTATTAGAAAAAAATGGTTAAATGAATAAATGGTTAATGGTTCTTAGAAAGAAATACTTCTGATTTAAATCAAGTTGAACAAGGTTTGCTGCGGTGAAATATCGCTGAGTTGAGAAGGAGGGGGAAAATTAATTAATTCTTTGCTGTTACTTTTATGATATTATAAGAATTGTAAATATTCAACTGAAATATGCTTAAGGTTTATCTAAATCGTCATGGTATATATTTTTATGCCAGCAGACTGAAAAATGGACATTTAAATGAGCAATCTTAACAATCAAATAATAGTAATAATCTCATGCATTTAGTACATAATTCTACCCATATAAGTTTTTTTTTTCCGTTTAAGCATGAGTTATTAAAGCTCTAGTCCTTAATTAAATTCTATGTTTTGCTTATGAACAGTTTATTATTTATCATTGTAACAGAAGATGATGTGGGAAAAATCTCGTGTGTATTAGAAAAATCTGCTTTGATTCAAGTCTGAAATGATATTGAGGCTACATTTCCTGTTAACAAGCAAGTCGAGAATGTAATCATATCTTTTACTGTTATTGTCAGGAGATAACTAAAGTGTCAACAGTTACATAATTGTTAATTGGGGAAAACACCCGAAGAAATAATCTTTTAATTAACAGATGCAAAAGTTTGAATTATTGGAAAATTTTAAACCTTTCAGACTTTTTAATGAATTAAAGTGGAATTAAGCGACCTTAGAGATTTCCTAATATCCGTTCATTTGTTGCTATTGTTTCTTAATGCTAGTATCTTTAATACATTAATACTGAAGAGGAATTGTTCAAAAAATTCTTACGCATTCTGTTTACTACAAATAACGGCTTTTAAAATTTATGCAGCATCTAGTTGGTTATTTTAAATCATTATGATTTCATTTTATAAAAATAATGAGATTTCTGACTTTACTCTGATTTATTGTTTCTTTTGCTTTTCTATTATTTATTTCTGTGCAAGAAAATCAAACTTAAGAATTACAGCTTGACATTTCCTATTATTTGATTAATTTAATAATGATTTATATATTATTGTTTTCTTCTTTAGTTAAATAAATTTACAAGTTGTATTTTCTCCATATGTTTCAGAGGAAGATAATTCATAAAAATAAATTTTCAAAAGTTTCTTACATTGATAAATTAACTAACAGATTTTTTTAAGAGATAAAATATAAGAACAATGATAAAAGGAAACCAAGTGTTTCATGATCATCAAATTCAAAAATTAAACGATTACAATATGCACAAATTTGTTTAAATTTCAGAGAGAGGTTGCTTATTGCTTTTAACGAAAACGAAGCTTAAAACAGGGAAAGTGGTTCGAAGCTTAATTAACAATAGTTTATCAAGAACACTTAAACAGATGGTTTTATTTATAAGGAATGTACTTTATTATTTGAAAAACGAATTAGGCAGTGAACTGGATAATGAATGCAGGAATTTTGCAAACGTTTTAACTGAATGTTAGGCTTTTCATACTGCAACGTCCTGATTAGCTCCGCCTTAATAGAAAATTTATTCGTAAACAGTGTTAAAATCAAATTAAAAATTGCCGATGAGTCTCTTAGTAGTTGAAACAAAAGACAAAAGATGCTAACTGTGATAAATCCACAGTGGGGTGGGATCTAGATATATTTAACGTGAACTTTATGTGAACATTTTCATATAGCATATGTACGAATAGTACGAAAACTAAACACTTTATAACTCGCGCACTTTATAACACAAATAAACACACACTTTATAACACAAATATAATTTGCATAAAGTTAGTAATATTATATTCCGCTGGCGTACAGCGTGTAGCATCTATCATCGTGACATGATCTTTTATAGATAAAACCAAATGCCAGTGTCACGTCAGAGAGAGGAAAAAAAAATGTGCTCCATTCGACTAAAGTGCGCATGCGTGGTGTTAATTAAATCATCATACTGCCCCTCTTTTATGTATATTGAGCTATTTCCTATTAACAACATCGCTCTGTTATAAGTAAACATATTGTTACGAAATGCCCAACCGCGGCAACATAGCTTCCCTGCATTGCGGATTTTGGTTTGCCAGAAAATGGAAAGGGAAGTCATGGTTGCTATATTTGGCGAGAAATCGCCCATTTGGGGATATTTGGCGACAAAACTGGCGATATACCATAGACGGGTGGAGAACATTATAGAACGAATTCTACCGGTTTGGCTCAGAATGTTTTCGAAGGCAGGTCAAAAATGCTATATAAACCCTACCTGTACTAGTAGTCTAGTCTCGAGTTGGTATGGAGTGTATCGTGAGTTGTTGCATCGTTGAGGCTATCGAGTGTATCGTTGAGTGCATCACGAGTTGTAGCGTGGAGAGTCTCAAGAGTGCGTTGAGATCAGGAACCACCGAACCGTATCGGGAGTTGTAATCTAGTGCTTTTCTTTTTGAAGCTCTCTTCACAGTTAAAACCTGAGCCTGCAGGCTGTGTTGCTGACTGTTTCAGCCTGCTTGTCGTAGTTTTCCGACAATTGTAAACGTGTTTTTGGAGCTGTCCTGAGTAATAATGGCTAATAAATTGTGTTTTCATTCTTCATCTAGTGTTGTCGTCAATCAATTTAAATCTACAAATCCGTAGAAACGCAACACTATGAAAAATACTATAAAAGGAAAAAAAAAGCAGAAAACCGCGTAATGAAAAAAAAAATCGCATTTCTCAGGCATTCAAATGACTATATCATTCAAAACAAGTATTATGCACACACAGATCTGAAATTTTAATCAAGAATAATTTGCAGATATTTAATAATGGAGTTCTTTCAATAAGAAACTTCGTCGCTTGTTATGAAATATGTATTTTTTTGCTGATGTTATTTCCTAGTTTTGCCACCAACCTTCAGCACACTAATTAATTGAATAGAATGATGTTGCTTAAACTGGAGAGTTCAATATAGACGTAGAGTATGTACTATTTTCGATCGTTCTTTTAAAATATAAGGCAAATGATTATCCTTTAATCTTAAGGTTAAACGATATTTTAACCCTCTGGCTGCTTATCCCTCAATTTCCACGGGCAACTCAAATGTAGCAAAATCTGCTATATTTGAGTCCAATAAAGGAAGAAAAACACATGCCCGCGTAATTGAAAGACACATCCAGTTTTTTCCCCGTTTAACGGCTGAAATAAATTATATACAGTATTAGACGTTTAGTTTACGTTTTGGGCAACAAATATCGTTAATTGTCAACTAAATTGCGGCATTTGAAGGCACGTGGTATTTATTACCTCTCAAACTCCACTTTTTGCGCTTTTTTCTTACAAAAATGTTACAGCTGCTAGAAAACATTCAGCGATTATCTTGATTATGTAATTAAATTATTGAATTATTAAATAGATTTATTCATTAGATTAATAATTAGATTGATTATTTTGAAATCTGAAAATTAAAATATATTTCAGTCCAACATGAAATGGTACAAATAGATGCTTAACTGCAAATGCCTTTAGAAATAAAGAAATCAGAGAATAATTTTTACTTTTGAATGATCAGGACATTGAACAAAATTACTTTACCCATAAAACTGATAAAAAGTACTTTGTTTATTTTTTAAACATGCAAGATTTTACAAAACAATGCAAGATTTTACAAATAGGTATTCTACACTTAAAACATACCAGACTGCGTTTTGTGCATGAACTCATCATTAATAGTAATCTATTTTTATAGAATTTAAAATTATTTTCTTTATTATTTAATCTAAGAAGGTAGTTCTCAATTGTTCGTTATGTAGTTTCTATCGAGATTACTCAGCTTTTTATCTTCATAGAAAGAATCATATAATAATACTTTATTTCTGTTGCTGTGGCTTGAAAAAAGGTTCCTTTGACAATAAAATGCTTATCTTATGGTATTTCATAATATGTTGCATAAGATTTCTAAATCTTTCTGTAGGTATCTCTAATGAAAATCGTTACACTGGACATTACAATTCTATCAAAGAGAAATATCTAAGTATTCATAACTATTATACATCTTCTTGTTATCGCTATTGATATGCTAGTATATTTAAAGTAAATTTTTCGACGATGAAATAAGTTACAGTTTTTAATATAATTAACATAACACTTTATATGAGGATTGATAAAAAAAGGTTAAAAAGGTAATATAAAATTGTTTATTAATACTATACAAATAATAAAAGATGAAATTAAGAGGCATACTTACCTATAATTTCTCCATATAATCACCAAATCTATTTAGGTATTTATTTGAACGTAGGGCCAACTTATTTAACCCGGCTTGGTGGAAATCAGTTCCTGCCCATTGAGCCAGCTCTCGGTAGCTATTTGCACATCAATGTCTGAAGAGTACCTCATTCCAGACAAATGTTCTTTCAATTTTGGAAAAAAGAAACAGTCACGGGTATTAAATCTGGGTTACAGGGAGGGTGACTCCAGATTTCCCATTTAAACGTTTGCAGGAATTCTTGAGTTTGGTGAATAGTATGCGGTCTGAAATACTGGCTTGCATGCATTGGCTTGCAGGAGAATGACAACAGTACTCAACATGTCAGAGCACTTTCATCGGATGGCTTCACGTAAAGTTGTCAAATTCATACATTAACAATCGGCAGTAACGGTATGACTACCTTCCAGATACTCAATCAGGATAACGAATCACGTCTCGCACTTTCAAGCGAGACCCCGTTTCTAAATGCCTTGTCATCTCAATCGCTCTGACGCGTCCGCGAACTTACTCTATGTACCCGCACAACCGCTACTACACAATTACTGCTATCTATCTATAGTCTGGGGATGTAGTATTCCCTTCACAAAAAATACGTTTCAAATGCTGATGCTTGTAACGTTTTAATTTTTTTTTTGATCCACCTACATAAAGTACTGTAAATTACACACAAGCTACAGAAGATCCTATTTTTTATAGTATATTTTTAACGTAATGTTCTGTGTAAGTTAAATAGATTTATTCTTATTTTTTCAAGAGAATAATTTTTCTAATGTAATTAAAATAACAATATCACAAGTTAGTTTTAACTTGCAGTAATTCATTTGTCCTTACTGAACTGTCTTTGCAGTTGTTTCACCTCGAAATCCTCAGCCTGCCTAAAGTAATCCTGACTAGTTCCCTGATATACGGTACTTTCAATTATCGAGCACAAGTTTCATGTCTATAAAATAATCCTCCTTCTTCTGCAATAGCTGTCACATACTTAAATCAAGACTGTTTTCTATAGTTTTTTAGTAGATACATTAACATAGAGAACGTTCCACAATGCAATTACCTCTAAAATTTAAACAATTGTTACCTTACATTAATTACAATTTGCAAAACTAATTTTACTTCTTAATAAACAAATATGATCCTGTCTCTCTGAGATATTTTCAGAAACCAACAATAATCATAATGGTGAATTTGTTTAATTTTAAGCGTTACGTCAGAGCAGTAATTTTCTATTTTCTAAAATCGTGAGCTTTTTTTAAATCTTCAAAGATATAAATAAGAAATGACATGTATTTTAAAATATAAAAACAATAAAATTTTATCTCTTTTGTTTCTATTGTTTTATGTATTTTTGGGCCTTCCGACGTATTTATGAATTTAGGATTTAATGAAAGAAATGAAGCTACTTGGGATTAGCGGTTACTTCAGGAAACAGGTCAAAGTATCGGCAGCGAAGATAGAAATGCACATTTCTCTTTGCGGTACGATGTTTGATTTTTAAGCAGCAGACGTCGATTCAACACCGAAGTCCATTAACCAAGCCCAAAACTTAAGCATTCGTGGCCCCATATGTCACCAAGAAGCCACCTGAGAGAAACAGCAAAGAAAGCTAAAGCTGGGTCAACTATATTGAAGATGCACCTATGACACACCTCCGTATAACGTGGGAAAACAGTGAAAGACACCACACATGGCACGGCGTCTTCTGTCACGTTCTACAATGCAAAAAAGAGCCAAACTTGGTGCTGTGTTTAATCTCGATCATCTATCGCGTCCTCTAATATTGTATTACAGATGGTACAAGAAGATTATATAGCGATTTGGTGGCAGTCATTGCCCCCAGCAGAAAAAAAAAGTTCCGCTTATCAAAGAACCTAAGCCAAAGTGCACTTTTCATTCGCGATAGGATGTTTGATCTCTACGCCAAAGACGTCAGTTGAATCTGAAGGACATTTGCTATTCTCAAGCACAATACAGCATCAGTGGAGCAGAGAGCAGCAATTACGACCTCTCATCAAAAGACAGTACCACAAAAGCAATACGAGCAAAACGAGCAGAAACCTGACGCCCAGAAGAATCATAGCGAGTTATTTTTTGTTTCCAGGAAGAATTTTCTGTCCAAATTAAAACTATGTAATATGTAATAATACTATTTAATATGTAATAATACTAATTTTTCAGTTAACTTTGATTCAAGGCAATTTATATTTCATCTTTCAATAGTTCTAAAGTTTTTAATTTTCAGTGTAACCTCATATAGGAATGAAACCTCGTAAACTCTAAATCTGCGAACCTGTCTTGCGATTTTTTCATCTCAGAGGACAGATTGTTCCTCTTTATTTAGCGGAGAAAATTCACTAAATATAAAGCTGAGTAAACCTATTCCATGTAAATATGATGTACTATATAATGTAATATGATCTATGTAAATATGATCTCTTCTTTGAGATGCTTTCGCTTTTGTAACTTGAGAAATCACGTAGAAACATGGCTGTGAAAAGCAGTTAAACATGGTTGAATAGAAGAGTTTGCTGTTATAGGTCTTCTAATCGACTATGCTTCTAACTGATTCTCAGAATTTATCCTAACATTGTCCTTTAATCTTTGTGTAAGTGTCTCGGATTTGCGAAAAAAGTTTGTAGAGACATTAGGTAATTTTTTGGAAGCAAGAGAGATGAAAAACGAGCAACGAATTCGCCGGGAATCGAACCACAGACCTCTGGAATAGGGGCCTAGCGTACAGACGACCATACCATGAAGACATGCCAAGAAGGCGGTAGAAATATACCTTATAAGTTTAATATCTACAAAGAATTTGATATCAAGAAAAATGCTTATTTTTGCTTGAAGGAAATTACAAGAAGCAAAATATCAAACAAGTAACCATTTCTTTCTAAATTATTTTAGTGTCTGATTACTTTTTATTTCAAAAAGAGAACACACCATCTCTAATAAAGAATTTTACTATTGCTATTTCTTTTTGAATTTCGTGAAAAGATATTTGAAGCAATAAAATGAATTACGTTTAATTTTAAAAACTTTTTCTAAGAGAATTAAACTGAAACTTGCCTAAAAGAACTGTATTTTTGCAGAAGTAAGTAAATACTTCATTTCTCCAGTGAAAAGGAACAATAATTTGTTCTTAAATGTAAAGCAGGGGATCTAAAAACAATTTTGAAAAACGTAATACACATTCGCAACCAATAAAAAATTTAATTTAAGAAATATCTTTACATGTTTTTAATATTAATTTGGAAGTTTAAATATACAGACTAGAAATTCTTTTAGAAGCAAAACTAGCGAAGTATTTGCTCCATGCAACTAATTTTCTAGTCTAAGTTTCCATAATTTGTTAGCGTGTTTGTGAAATTTTTGTTAAAATTAGCATATCAAAGGCTATTTAAAACTTAGATCCATTGATTAAAAATATCAGAGAAAGAATCTGTTTAATATATCAAAGTATGTATTAAATAAATAAGAAACTTTTTCTATTCCTTACTAAGAAAATTGTTAAATAAATTGCAATCCAATTATGGTACTCTTTATGTTTTAATCATTAGTTCAACTTCCGATGAATAATACTCACTAATACTTCTCGTAGCGATATTAATAACGTAATTAAAAACCAATAAATTCGGACACAAAAAATATTAAACTTTTTATTTACTTATTATTTTTAAATGCAGCCTAAATTTCCTT
Source organism: Stegodyphus dumicola (assembly GCF_044657685.1). Lineage (NCBI taxonomy): Eukaryota > Metazoa > Arthropoda > Arachnida > Araneae > Eresidae > Stegodyphus > Stegodyphus dumicola. The sequence continues at coordinate 36,947,663 of NC_140777.1, read as the reverse complement.
TATAACAATAATTTTAAAAACTACTGACTACTCAGTAATATAGATAATTAAATATCAGGTATTGATGTACAAAGTTTTGACAAATGATACGTTCAAATCCTGTTGAGTAAGATATTATTAAAGCTACGGCATGTGCGTAAAATTCTAGTCCATCATTTGACGAGCATAATTTGTCTGAAATCAACCTTTGCCAGAATGTGCATTTAAACTGATCTCCCAAACAAAATCTCTCTTACATAAAATATTATCACTTATAACATTATTATTAGATTGCATGCTTCGCACTTCTTGTTCATGATACGCACCAAAGTATCTTTTCGATTATCTACGTCAATGTCGAAGTCAAATTAATGGCCATAAGTACACATATTACCTAATTTGATTAGAAGTTAAAAATTCTTCTCTTGAACGAAAAAGTAGACCACTCTATTTTTGCTACCTTATGATGAATATAAACTTTATTTGAGTATTAAAAATAAAAATGCTGCTGAAAACTATTCACCGTATATTAATCTTACTCTTGGTAAACCTGCACTCAGAATTCTTCAGAAGGACAAAAGCTAATAGCATAATTACTCTGGCTGAAAGGGGTTCCCTTTATTTAAGAATACAAAGACAGCACAGCCTTAGAAAGCACTATCCCTTCCTCATAAATAATACAAGCTAAGCTCGGTGGAAAAATAGCCTGGAGTAGTGGAATAGGTTTACTCACCTTTATATTTAGTGAATTTTCTCCGCTAAATAAAGAGAGACAATAACAGCCCTCTGAGATGAAAAATCGCAAGACAGGTTCGCAGATTTAGAGTTTACGAGGTTTCATTCCTATATGAGGTTACACTGAAAATTAAAAACTTTAGAACTATTGAAAGATGAAATATAAATTGCCTTGAATCAAAGTTAACTGAAAAATTAGTCTTAGTAGTTACGTAAAACATAATGTAAGTATATCAGAATATGCCACAGAAACACAAACTAAGGAATAAGATAGATGATGTTTAAACTATGATTATACGAATGATGTGAATTTACTGTATCCTAATTAATAAATTAATCTCCTTTTAGTACAGGTGAAATCAAAACGCTGGGAATTGCAAATATGTTACTATAAGCTTTTTTTTTTACTTCCTTGTACGAAGTAAAAAGGAAAGATTGTAATCGCGAAAAGTTTCAGGCAGCATATTTCAACGAAAATATCCGTTTTGACCGCTATTGAATGCAATTTAACGATGTTTTTGCGTGATATCTGTACGTACGGACAGAATAAAATACTCTTTTCCTTCAAAAAAATTATAAAACTGCTTTAAAATTAATTCTGAAGAGAATTTTTCGTGGCGTCTGTACGAACATATGTACGTTCGTGCGTACGTACGTATCTCGCATAGCTCAAAAACGAGTAGCCTTAGAACGTTGAAATTTTGTATATAGGACTGCTATAACATGTAGATGTGCACCTCGTATTTTGGTTGCAATCGGCCGCACCAAACGTATATAAATATATTTATATATATATCCACTCTGTTACCCGGCTTAGTGATCTCAGTTTCTTTACACTTATATGTTTGTAAATTGTGCATTTTTTGCTTTAACAATGATTGAATTATGTTGTTTTTATCTTCCGGTTAAGGATTTTATGCCTTTAGTAAATCTGTGTGCAATATGTTTAGAATTATCAGAAATTTTAAAGTTGTTTAATTGCCGCTAAGCCTGTTTTTAATGAAACATAGAGATAAAACCAAATCGGATTTAAAATAAAGCAATCAGTTCATGGACAGGGACGTAATCCTTAACAGAAAGTTATAATTTCTTTTCAGATTTGGACCCACTAGCGGCCAAGTGGTCAAGACTGAGGATCAGTATTAGCTGAATAGGAATAAAATTACCCTCTGTCACTGTTTTTTCTCGTGTGTGACGAGAAAACGAGTCAATTTCGTTTAGGAGGTTTTCCATAAGAGCATCTACTTCCTCAGGCAGATAGTCCTAAGGTGCGCTGCCGTAATCCAATAAATCCAGATTCAGTCGCATCTGACGAGGCCTGAAATATATATTTATTGACCAAGTATAGAATTATGTATAAGCAGAAGGAAAATAAATGTGTTTAACTGCCTTCTCCTGAAATACTCGTAAAATATATTTATCTATCTTTATCAAATTTTTTACGAAAAGCGTTCTGCTATGTAGCCAGTAATTTTTATCCTAAATGTTTTGACATTTTTGTTGTTAATACGAAACGGATTTCCGAAATAAGAAATATCCTCATCACACATATTTTCTCTTGTTGTTCGGCCGCATTTCGTTTGTATAGCCTATTGGCTGGAATAAACAGGAAACAATAATTAAAATTTAATAATTTATCTTTGCTATTTTTTATTTTTGGAAATAATATCCTATTAAAATAGCAGCTTTGAAATAGATTTGTAACTAGCCTTATTGTTAAATTTTCTTTCGTTATATGAAGTTCTCTTATATCACATTCCAAAGTAATAGTAGTAAGTGACTGCGTATAAAACGTACATTGGTAAATAGGAGACTTTTGCTGGGTTTTTTATATGCAATGTTAGAGGAATGACATATCTTTAATCTTTCAACTTGCGTCGCATTTACTATTTTTTTTCTGGTAGGCTCTGTCTTAAATGAATTTATAACGTCGAAGCATATATTGTCGATAATAACAAAGACGTTCCCAAGTTTACTATGGGATTAATTCCTTATACAAAATCCATCACTTACATTTACGGTATCTTTGAAACGGTATCACTTTTCAAAACTCATGTTAAATAGTTTTAAAAGTGACATTTACAGTGATTTTAAAATGCAGATTCAGTGCAAATAATTATAATTAAAAGGAATATAAAATGTATTCTTACATTATTCTTCGAAAAAATTAATTAATAATATGTGACTATGCAAACAGTTACCGCACTCGAATTATGCAGTGTGAAGGTTTCAGCGGAAGTGATCTATTTATCTGTAAAACTCCAGTCAAGGGTAACGCAGATTATTAGACAGTGTTATTGAACAAAGGTAATTATTTTACCGTAGATACCAAATAGTGATGTGCGGAAACATATAAATTATGAAATAATTTTACAACTATCAATGACGTAGAATTATTTTTAAACAGAAGACACATGCGAAAAATGTAAAAAATACAGTGCAATTAAATAGTCTGTGAGCAATCAAGTTTCCTCATGTACGAAGACAAAGTACATGTGAATAAAAATATGCTTATATTACTAAGTTATTTATCATTAGAATAGTTATTTATCACTAAGTTATTTATCATTAGAATAGTTATTTATCAGCTAAGTTATTTATCATTGAATAAATTACAGATGAATCATGAAAAACAAGCAAATTTTAAGATGCAGCTATAAATTTGTGCACTTGTAGATTAGGAATTTGAGAAGGATATTCACGCTGTACTCATGGTATTGTTTTTCTGAAATCGAATTTCACCGTATAATCCATCCTGGTTGCAAACAATAGAATTTCCAGCTCATTTTGCAAGCAGACATACTCATTATTCTGGCTAGGGCAGTCAAAAGATTCATTATTTCTGGGCTAGAGAATTGCTCTACGATGCACCTGCAAAATCGTACCACGTACGCAATGCGAGGATCATGTTCGATTAGTAGTTAGTTATTTGGTGTTAAAAACACACTAGATACCTTTCAAAGGTGTTTATAAACTATATCTTTGTAAGAAGTATCACATTGGTCCTACTAAGCATTATCGCCACAATAACATATAAGGGTGCTTTCAAAAGATTTTTTTTTTAAGAAAGGCATGGATACGGAAAATTGAATAATGCACATGCATTGCAATCAGCGGGCTGCTTGGCCCAAGGCATCAGATATTTAGCCACCTATAGTTTGGCTTTCACTGATACAGAGCCTAAAATAGGCAGTTTCAATCGCTGCTGGTTTTTAGATTTTTAATATAGAAAAGGCATTTAGAAGAAACATAGGAGATTCTTAACATCACACTTTCCATACTAAAGAACATTTGCGTTAAAGAAGAACTAGACCTCGAAACAGAAGTTATTGCGGGTAATTGTCAAGCCTAATAATAGTAATAAGACTTTCGTTTTTTTTTTTTTTTTTTTTTTTTTTTTTTTTTTTTTTTTTTTACATCTTACATTTAGGGTTATGTTTTAATTTTTGTTTTGCATAGAAATCAGTTTAACAGTTGCTTTTAAAGCTGTTCGAATTCCAGCTATATGATGGCTTCACAACACGTAGCCTACCTGTAGACAATATATAAAACACGATCCCATTCATCTTTCTGTCTTTGACTCATCTGTGCATATAATAGAAAAGCGTTTTTGGGTGAAACTTTCAAATTATATAAATAAAATTTTTATTATTTCGTGATCTGCTTCTTTAATTGTTATGGTACATAGATGGATTGAATATTAAATGCGATTTAACATAAATGGAAAATTGAAATTAGTAGTGCAAAATAAGTCGTTGTACCATTTTCCTATAAATATGAAACAAAACGTAAAATATGATGAAACTTCTGTAAAATACGACAAAATCTAAACATGTAGGGACATTATGTTATTTGGAAGCAGAAGATATGAAAAATGAACAATGCCATCGCCGGAACTCGAACCACAGGCCTCTCGAATACGCGCCGAGCTTGCTGACCACTACACTATGAAGGCATGCTCAGAAGGCAGGAGAAATACCTTATAAACAACTTAAGAATTTATGTGGATCGTGAACTTAAAGTTACGCAATAGAGGCGCCTGGTGAGTTTAAATTACAGCAGATTATGATTTTCTTCCTGGAATTTTCCCCAAATATTTAAAATTCAAATTACTGTACAGAAATGTCCAAAATATTTTGCCATCTTAAAGTGGAGAATATGATAAAGTGTTGAAACATAATTTCCTAAATTTGATAGTTGAGAGTCTTAAAGTCTGTAAAGTCATTGGTTTATTTTGAAGCAGGAGACGTGAAAAATAGCAGTGCCCTCGCCAGGACTCGAACCCTGGAACTCTCAAATACGCGCCTATTGTTTTATGTTTACACCATGAAGGCATGTGGAAAAGAGAAAGAAAATACCTTGTATACTTATCATTTTAAAGAGCGACTGGGGATCAGGGGACCCAGTCGCCTAATCCTGTTAGTGACGAATCATCGCCCATCGCCTTTTTTAGTTCAGGCGCCACTGTTAATTCATTAGTTAACTTTTTATGCAAGATATGTGGAAAATGTGCAGTGCCCTCACTGGGACTCGAACATGAACCTCTTGAATACGCGCCGAGTGTGCTACCATTACATCACGAAGATATGCGGAAAGGAGGGAGAATATGCCTTGTAAGTCTTATAGTTGCTTCTACAAAAGCGGATAACCTTCTTTGTAGAATCTGCTATACTCTCTTCTAATTCTAACGAGAAAATTCAGATATTAGATATATTTAGTTAATTACAATAATAAACATTTAATTGAGTCATCGTGAAATCTGTGATACTGAAGTGGAGTAAATTTGAATATGTTACTAAACAATCTTGCTGTAATTTTAAAATACTGTTTTATGCAGAGAATAAATTATCTGCAGATAAAAATTGTGAAACATAAGATTTACGCAATTCTAAAAAAACCTTTACGTCACATATTCAGATGTATGGTTGGCTGTTTGGTTGATTTAATTATATCAAAGCACTCGAGGGCTATCTACCCAAGGGGAAGGATGTCTTCGTGGAGAGAATTCTAAGAGAAACTGGATCTTATACTCGATGCACATGAGGGAGGGGAAACTCCCATGTAGTCAGCTCGTTCACCAGTATTCGAAACACTGACCAAACTACCAGAGCAATTTTACCGCTGGTGTACTCTCAGTTGTAGGAGGAATGTGATATATTAATTTCCTGTGCGTATGTTTCTCCAGAATATAAAGAAATCTTACTGAATTTGTAACAGGTCATCAGACAATATATTCTCCCTATTTGTGTTGAAAATAATTATTTAATGAATATAAAACGTATATCGCTGGAAAACCAACTTTTATTAATGATTTTTTGTTTTCTGTAGAATTTCCTGTTTTATTTGATTTGATTTTAATTCACGACTTCTTGTTATTCGTGACTTTTATCAGAAAATATACTTTTACATCTTATTCAACTACATTTAAATCAGTCTAAAATACACTGAATCGATTTGAAAACTTGTGATATTGAATTGTACTCAAACAGGAGAATATTAAGTTTCTTTTTGCTGATATTTTAAATTATGATATAAAACTTCCTAATATTTTTTCATCAAAGAAATTGACAGCTGCTTTTAAATTTTATTTTCGATCTAAATGTACTTATTGTATAAAACGTATCTTAGATTACACTCGATAATATGTAAAGGTTGTTTACTGTAGTCAGGATATTTATATTTGTTTAAAATATAATGTCAGATATACAGTTACTGGGTTTTTAAATTTCTAATATCAACATTCTTTCCTCTCTATAAACGCTAGGATATACTATTCTACTGAATTCCCATTCGTTCTACTCCCAGAAGTAAACAAAGGATTAGGTCACAAATACTGAAATAAACCAGAGAAACTGGAATTTATGTAAGGGTGTATCTGTTAAGATTTTTTTTTTTCAAAATGCTTAGTTTCTGAATATTTAATCACAACCTTACAGTTATTGATAAAAGAGTGAAAAAGTATCAAATTTTAGTTAGATTAAAAAAATAAATATAAGTTATTGATAAGATTTATAAAACTCCTGAAAATATATAACATTCAATTGATATGAAGAGGACCCTTTTTCGCCCTATAGGGTTACCAACCAGCAAAGACTTTTCGTACAAGATGTACTAGTTACAATGGTTATTAGGTCTTAAAAAATGTACTACATTTGCTTTGCTACCTTTAGGGCATTTTAAATTATTAACATCTTATTTTCATGTATAAGTTCAAACTAAAAGTGCTAAATTAACATATTTCAACAACTATAAAAAACAAAATGACAAGAATCACTTCACAGAAGTCATCTATTATTGAAGCTTATATACGTTTAATTGCTTATTTTTGTATATTTATAACTACTCATTTTACTTAATTTGTACGCAATGTATATATAAATAGGTCATGAATTTAATATCTTTGTTATTTATACTTTTACATATGAGAAAAAACACCAGAAGTATATGTTCATTATTTTTAGCACATTCAGCTAAATTAATAAACCTTCAAGAAATAATAGAAATCTGTCACTGAATATTTTAATGTGTAATTTGTGAAGAGGAGTCACAATTCAAGCATTTTAGCTGATTTCTTATGTTATTTTTACTTATTATTATTGCTGTTAAGTATTCTTTTAGGTTTTACTCGCGAATGAGGGAGGCACAGTAGAACGTAAATTAATACTGCCAAATTAGGAGATATTTTGTTCTCCTATAGCAATTTTCATCTGAAAAATGTGTTCCATAACCTACGAATTCTTGTTAGTATTTCGACAGTTCTGAATAGATACTATTCTCTTATTAAAATATTTAAAACTAATTTATTCAATCAGATGTCGAAGATTCAAAGTTAGAAGCATTGTTATATAAAAAAGTCTGACTTGCCTACTATAGAATTCAACATTCTATAGAAATCTAAAAATTTACTTTTTCTAAAAATTACCTGAGAATTTAATATAGATGAGAGGTGTTTATCTTAAAGTGTCTTAATGGCTTTTTATTGAACTTCACTTTCATCTCAACTCCTTTCAGAGGAATTTATACTCTCGCCTCTATGTATACTTTACTTCTAATAACTGATAGCTGTCGGATGATTTATTTTCCGATTTGTGTTACTTGTAACATATTCAGATTTAATAAAATATTTCATGAATCCATCTTCCACATGAACCACTGTTATTTATACTCTTATGTATGCGAAAGATACTAAAAGTATAATTTTCTTATTTTTTAGCGCATTCATCTGCAACAATAACGTTTTGACAAATTTGGACTAATTCCAACAAAACTCAATTCAGTCCCTTTTTTTATGTACGCTAGCTTTTAACTTGCATTAATTTTTGTTTATTTCATGATCATTTTCAGTTTGCGTCTTACTGGAATTTGGAAAAAAGGCAATCTTCTACGAATATTAACACTATACTATACTAAGCATTTTTTAACCCTTTGAAGACCAAAACGGCCGAGACAACCTTTCATTCAAACGACCATACCCAGCCGAAACGTCCAAGATTGCGATGTTGTTTTCTCCACTCCCTCTAAGGTATGCAGTAGCAGGTTCTGTTTCCCCAAATGTTCCAGTTGCTACAAACAGCTTGTCCTAAAATAACAAGCTGTTTGCAGTTTAACAGCTAATGCTGTTTAAAAGTTGTAACAGCTGTTCCTGTTAGCTATTTAACAGCTAAATTTTAAATAGATGTTTTAAAATTGCTATTTAAAAATAGTTTGCATACAAGAACCTTATTAAAAATATGGTAAGTGGTTTTAACAAAGACGCAGGATCTATTCTCACCATTAAAAGCTGCAATAATTGTAAAAGAAGACCCATTTCCAATCATTCAGATTCTCACAACGAAGGAAATAACAGTAAGTAGAATGATCGCCCTCTTTTATATAAATATCTCAGTCTATTGTTCTCCAAGCACAGAAACGGATCCAATATTAATTACATTAGAAGGAATAATAAATGATGCAGGTGATCTTCCAATTCATCTGTGGCGACTTTAATTTAAAACATATTCGATGAAGAATACGTAGGGAACATTAGCAAAATCTAATTCTACTCTTAACGTTATAAAGTCAATTTTGTAACGTACGTATGTAAACGACTCAGACTTTATTGCTTATCTTTAATCCTACAATGTTTATGCCATTCTGATTGTTATTTTTCCTTCCATTCATGTCAATGTAATGTTCAATTATTTAGTCAATATAGAGTTTACTTATATCTGTAACAAAATGTATACCTAATGTGTATGTTTAATTTTACGCTGCTTTAATTAGTTGTTCATTTATGTATATATTTTATTGGGTATAATTTTGCTGTATGTATTTCGTACGTATATAATTGTTCATTTGTTTATATATTTTCATTTATGTATGTATATTCCCTTATATGTATGTATATATGTTCATTTATATGTATTTATATGTATGTTCCTTTATATGTATATCACTATAGTGTTTACTTATATAATTTTTCTTCTGTTTACTTCACTATAGTGTTTACACTATAGTGTTCATTTATATGTATATCATAGTGTTTACTTACATCTGTAACAAATTGTATATCTGTTTATATGTTTTTTGTTCATTTATATATATATTTCGTTGCATATATTTCGTATGTATATAATTGTTATTTCTTTATTTCTGTTCATTTATGTTTAAAAAAAAGTCCCTTCACTTCTTGTTTTAGTCGTTATGATCGCTTCTTTTTGCTTTAAAGTTTGCAATGCCTTCTATTTCCCTTTCGCCGTTTGGCCTTCCTTCTCAGTTCCCTTTTGTCGATAGGCTTTGCTTCATTTCGCCTATTTTTTTTTTTTTTTCTTATTACGTGCTCCGCCCTTAGGCGTTACACGGAAAGGAAGGGCGGAGGGCATTTTAAGCGAAACTGGCTCGTATCCACGTTACACATAGGGAAAACCACGAAAACGCCCATGCAGCCAGCCCGTTCGCCCGAACTCAAATCCGGTTCGAACTACCAGTGTTCAGCGGCTTCAACCGCTCGGCCGCTGGTGTGCCATTTCGCCTATAGATCATCGATTTTTTCTTTTTCCCCCTCTTTTTTAGTCGTGAAGGCTGTGCCGTTCTTAGACCAGTTTTTAGCCTTTTGCTTCTTCCATTTTTAGCCGAAAGACAACCCCTCCTCTTTTTTTGGCGTTTGGCTTTTCTTTGAGGCCCCCTTTTTCAGCTGACGTGCTCTGCCTTGTTTTAGCCTATCGGCTTTTTTTTTTTTTTTTTTTTTTTTTGTTCCCACCATCTTTTTTAGTTTTTAGCTGTGAAGGCTCGACCTTTCTTAAATCAGTTCTTAGCTTTTTCCTGATTTCTCTTTTTATCCGAAAAGCACCCCCTCTTCTTTCAGCCGAAAGGCTTCTCTCTGAGACCGCCTTTCTCAGCTGATGTGCTCTGCCTCCTTTTAGCCTATTGGCTTTTGTCCACCTCGGTAGTTAGCACCTGTCTCCTCCTGCGTAATACAGAGTGAGATAACGGTGTGTGTGGAAGGTGTTGATTCAAACCCGCTTACTGGCAGCAATCATTACAAAACGCCGCAGTTGCTTTCAGTAGCAGGAGCGGTTATAGAGTTTGTTGTTGTTGTCCTAAAAGGATTTATTTATGGTTACTTATCTTTAGGTTGTATATGTCATTTGAAATCTTCACAACTCTTTGTGCGTTAATGGACCGTTGGAGATGAAATTACTCTGAATCTCGAACGCGTTTCGGTATTTTAAGCATGCAGAATAGCGAAGGCTTCGGTTTTCTAAGTGTTAGAATTTTGGTACATTGACCATTGGTACATTGGAAAATGGTACATTTTGGTACATTAAGAAGAGAAATTATGTCTTAATGGATGCTTTATGATAGAGATAGATAGATGCCGAAAGAATGCATGACTGTTTAATTATTAATTATTAATACTGTTTTAGACTTAATGCGTTGTTTAGTCTGACATGGGAATTTTTAATGATCTAGGAATTTAAAAAATATTTTGGAGTCTAAATTAATATTAGCTGCTTCTTTGCTTTCATTCATTCTAATGTAAGAAAAACTGTATAGTAACATTCTGCTTCCATTTTGCATTTCTATATAATGTTAAATTATATGGAATGCAAAATGGAAGCAGAATGTTACTATACAGTTAGTTAGCGAGGAATGTTTTGAAATAAGATCAATGGTCAAATTTTGTAATCCTAATTTAGTACCAAACAATATTTTGCTGTTAAAATGATTTGTATCAGGGCGTAATATTTTAGTTGGTTTCACCATTCCTGATTATAAAAAGGATTAAATGAGGTAACGAAATAGTTAAATACACGAGTACTATCTTCCTAGTTAGATATCGGCTTTCATTGAGAACATTTAAATGGGCGGAATGTGAAGTTCACACATTCCTCTACCCTTACCACTATACTTTCCGATACGATTTCTTGATTGAGGAATTTTGAGTGACAAACGCTCATGTTTTATCTCGAATTTGAGTTAATCAGTGTCCCTCTTCCCTTATCGAACCATAGGGGTCGCATTATAATTAGACAGATTTAAGCATTACGCCAAGTAATGAAAAGTAAATTTTTATCTGCAACTGGTGCAACATTTACAAACAGTAATTTTTTATGCTGATTTTGACATGCTCAACAAAATTTTCCAAACTGTGTCCTTAAAAAACTTTTACAACTTAACATTCAGTAATTTATTCCTACGGGTATTAATTACATTATTATTTAATTAAACTGATCATTTAATACTAAATCAGATTTGTAGATTTCATTAGAAAGGGAAAGCTCATTTACTATACTCAGGAATGAAGTTATTAGTTATTTGTTTCCGACAACAAATATTCTTGTGAAGAGTGAACTCAAATTAAATCGAAAATTTGCTGCTCTCAAGAATCTTACTTAGCGTAATTCTGCTAATTTCTCAGTGTTTCCAATTTATATTTCTCGTTGCAGAAGGCTGGTATCTGTCCTTTTATAAAGGTACTATATATACACACAGCAGCTTTGCGCATCATCGCGATTGTTGCTGAAATTATGTATAAATAACACGATCATTGAGTAGTTAATTATACATGGAATGAAAGAGAATAAAATAACTAAAAGTTTTTTAAAGAATCCAAAGACTACACAACTGTAAATAACGTAACATGTCGATATTTAATGTCCCAGAACTTCAGTATAAATGCTTACTTATTGATAGTTAGATTTGTGTTGTTAGAATACTTCATCTCTTAAGCAATGATGTGCGTTGATTCTTGATGATTGTTCAAAACAGTTGGAAAAAATAACATTAGGTACATATTTATTTGCCTAATTTTTTATGTTTTGCAATAAATTTTGCTATTGCCTATTTGTTTTTTTCCTAAGCAGATTAAAGTTTCCTCGAATAAATCAGCAGTTTGTCATTAATCTTAATCATGTTTACGTTAAAGAAAATTAATATTTTTTTCTCATAATATGCAGAATCAATGCGTGAAATAAATGACGCAAATGGAATTCTTTTCTGTAATCACACTCATGCTCTTTCTTCCGCTTTTGGAATGCGCTGCAAAATAAAACCATTGCAAAGCAAACTCTAACCACAGCCTAGGAATTTCTAAAAGCTGTAGATACAGAAACGGATAACTTAAAATTGTTATCTGAAAACCTGAGATTACAAGTCCAATACATCAAAGAACTTGTGATTAAATTTTCGAAAAATTAAAACAAAAAGTTTAAAAGATTTTTAAAATATACATACAATCGTAAGATTAAAATAACTTGAATCCGATCTTGGTAAGTATATTTCAGTTTTGCACCTGAAATAACCTGTAATTACTCCTGATGCTCTTGTTTCTAGTAATTTAACAAAGTACAGCTGATGTGTTTCCTGTAACGTTAATTCTAAATGGTATAACGCAAATATACTTATCAATATATCATCAACAAATTATCATTGGAACGTTTTTCCACAACGTTTCATCGAAACTTGACAATTCTAGTTTAATGTAATTTTTTATAACTATTTTAGCTCTTGTTTATAATATTGGGCCATATAAAAAGTCCCCGCGGTTTTTCGGTACATTTTCGAACAAAAATTGCTTTGTTAAAAATCAATTTTTAACAAGCACATATTAACCATTATTATCTATGTCCTTTTGCCAATTATAATAAGATAATTTTGAAAAACATATTCATCAATATAAATTATTTTTCAAATAAGAGATTTAACTTAGGGAATCTAATAGAATTCGTATACTAGAAACACTGGCAGACTACAGTATTGTCATGTAGCTAGCTTGAAATATTATTGCATTACTTAAATTGCAAAACAGTTTTACTTTAATAATCTTTTTTTACTATTACCGGATTATAATTCTAAAGTACTAAACTTTATGATAGCATTAAGAACGCATTTTCAGAATTTAAAAACTTATAATCTTCATGTGTGAAAATTCTTTCGGCATACCAAATGTAATGAAATTTTAAATAAAAACACCAATGAATGGTGTTATTAAACAACAGTGTAATCCCTAAAGAATAGCATCACTGAAGAATAGTATAATCATTAAAGAACAGAATCACTAAAGAATAGCATGAAATTTAAATTACTAAAGAATAGCATGGCATTTAAATCTCTAATGAATAACATCGAATGACATGTAAGAGCAAAAGATTCGAACCGAACCTCAATGGAAGACATCATCGCAAATTTTGAAATTAAATGTCTCGGTAAATTTTTGTCGTGCGGAAATCAAATTTTTTGTAACTTATTAAAGTGTAATGTTATCGTAAGTATAGGGACCGTGGAAAGGTGTTAAAATTATATTGTTTGGTGTACGAGACGTCCATTCCTTCAGTTGAAGACCTCGACGCTAGTATATCTGTAACTCCGGGTAAGGCACGTGACATGCCAGGAATCTTCCAGAACATAAGGATTTCCACGCAGCATCTGCAGGCCTGCAATATGACTTCTGGTTGTAATTTCGAACACCTGTCGTAGTGAAACGTTTCAATAAAATGTTTTCTGTCCCATTAATGTGTTGCTGTTTCTTCTCCGCTTCTTTGCACCATAGCTCGTAACTATGGCATTTGCGACCCTGCATTTCTATGTGATTCCGAGTCGTCTCTGTACCCCTTACACACCCTGCACGTTTGTCGGTCTATCAGGCACGTTATCAGGTCTGGTAGCGAATAACGCTGTATATATGTCTGGGACCGATGTTTTGAAAATGAAGGCGTAAGAGCTATTGTGAACAATACATGTGTGTGTATATATATCTACGTAATAAAATAATTAGAGAATGTTATTTAAAAAATTCATACGGAAACCAAACGGAGGGACAAACAATGTTGTTTGAACAGCACAAAATGGTAATCAGTTTAAAGCTTAAGGTGAATTTAAAGTAATCTTATACTAGAAAAGGCGGAGAGAAAAATGAGTGTGCACTCTGTACGCATTTAGCTGATCAATGCTTACAGAGTGTACAAGTTTGTAGAGTGTTGAGTGTTGACATACTTTTTTTATATTCGCTAGTCTCTTCATGTTTGTAATGTAAATTGATGACATTATCCGGATGATGAAGACATCCAGATTTGCTCCGGCTATTTTCCCAGTTAAAAATTGTTACTATGAGTATTTGTGAAAAATTACAAAATTGTTGGTTGAATTTTTGCTCTTCTGGCACGGTTATTCACAAGGTATATACGAACGGTAACACATAACAGTAACAACTCGGAAGAAATGGAAATATCAAAGTCTTTAATGTAATTATTCACTGTTTTGAAGTAGAGGATAGTGGAGATTTCCAAAGTCATTTAAAACGGAATCCTAATTTTTAAAGCTTTATTTTAGAAAAGCAGATGAGATATTATTTTTATATAATTAACATAGTGGATTTGAAGATTCCAATAATACGTTCAATAGGATGTTATAAGCCTTATTATTATGATCTAATTTTATGATTCTTATTCTCTCGACTTTTTCATGTTAATTTTAAGATTATGAGATAAGTGAGTTATGTGGTATGAGCTAACTTACTTTTGCTTGCTTTAATTGTTATTTATAATTACTTTAATTATTATTTTCAGCTTTATTTGTGAAAATATCATCAGCATTATGTTAGTATGATTCAGAAACGGCGCAAAGAATAAAATTGCTAAGAAAGAAGGAAGGGAAAAAATTTGTCTTCCCCTGACGCACTTAACTGATCTGTATTTGCGTTTACAAGTATTATTTTCGAAAATGAGAGATCATTGAACAGAAGAAAAGTTTAATTCTCTCCGCGCGGTGGACGAAAGATTACTTATTCGACGAAAGATTACTTGCTCGAGTTAATATGAAAATTGAACAGTGAAATAAGACATTACTTGAGACCATTGCGGATTACAAACGAGGGATGAATATTGGATAGGACACAAGTACGTTGACTGGTTATTTTAATTTAAAGCATATATGAGTCTATATATGCAATTTTAAAGTTGGATTATGTTTTCCTCTTTTTAGTTCTTCTCATTTAGTCTTCATTCTCATCTTCACTTAGTTATTTATTCTCATTCCCATGCAATTCATACCGTAGCGAGTTTCACGCGTTCGGATATTCGATTCACTAGAGAATTTGGGGTTTGATATTATAGACTAATATTGAAATAATAAAACAACAGCTAATGATAAAAGCTAATAGCTTAAATGACAAACCAAAAATTGATTTAGAAAGCTCGTCATCAAGGCAACAGAAAGTCAGATTTAATCTTAAGGCCACTTTTCTAATGCTGTATCTGGATGAGTTTAAACCACAATTTAGAAATGATTAATGTAATTAAACGTTAAATCATAAGCAATTAAAAACGGAATTATTAATTAGAAATTTTAAGTTTATTTATATCTATATACATACATACACATCATGTGAGAGAAAGAAGGGAAGAAAATCTTAAAAAGTGTAAAATGTTTTTTAAACAAATTAACAATAATTTATTTTGTGCTCTACGTCATTTTGATTCGCACATTTTTTTCCAAAAAAACTGTGTACTTTAGTATGGTAAATGCATATCTGATTCATTACACGGATAAAAAATTTCGCGCTTTAAATTGAATAAAATATATGCATTAAAATGTTCGTAAACATTCATGTGTACATCACTCATCAGAGACTTTCATAAAGCAAAATCGACTGTTAAGAACATTTATTTCTTACCGTCGTTAAGCAGAATGCTTAAATCCTTTAGAAATTCAATTTTGAAAAACGCGCTTTTAGGTGGGCTTAGCTTAATTCTCTCATAAATCCCTAAATGTCACGAAAATAAACAGAATTTTAATATGCTTATCTGAGAGGACTATGCCAAAGAATTCTTCATAAAGACGCTAGAATTGTGTTTTGCTCGCGGAATAATGACATAAAGGGATTACTTTGCTAAAAATATTTTATTTTTAAGACATTCTTGAAGTAAGATGATTTTAATGCTCAGAAAAATGTATCTAATACATTTCTAAAGGAGTTAAACTCGTATTTAAATCTCAAGGCAGTAAATATTTGCTGACATTTCACAAAAGCTACTATTAAATGCTATTTTTTTCTGAAAAGGCTATAAAAGTATAATCAAGAAAAGAACATTTTCGAGATAATGTTCCAAAATATAAGAAACTACAAATTTCTAAGGTAATGTGATTTTAATAATTCATGGCGCTATTCTCTTTATTAACTTTTCTAACGCATCATTTGTAAATCCTTGTGCTATTTTATTCATTTTAAAGCCTTTCTTTCATCAAAATAATTCCCAAGATTTCCGTCAAATCCAAATAAATGGTACGCAGTAATATTAAAAATGACACTTTTTTTGTTTCGCACTTCATTCATTTTTTACTCCAATGTACAGAAACCATCCAGAAAGCCATGTTATGGTGCAAGCAATAAAGTTCAGAACACGTATTTTGGAAGATTTCTATAGCAATATATGCGTCCGTTTTTCTCTGAAGAAATGATGTCTCAGCGCATAATCATGCGCTACAAGAGAAACGCTCAAAATTTCACAAAATACTGTACTTCTTCTGATTTCCAATAATAGATAGTTTCTAAAAATTCAGAATACATATCAAATTATAAGGTATATATCATTCTGTTCAGGTGTTCTATGACATCTCTGTCATGCAGTACATGACCGGATCTTGCAGTATACTATAACGTGATAGATGTGATGTACTGGGCGTACCGAAACAATGTCACTGGAGCAATATCTAACACTGACCCCAAAATACGATGAGCTCATTTATCCAAAAGCTCGAGGTTTGCGAAACTGGATTTCGAGGAAGAATATTAGTTTTAGACCAATCCGGTAACATTGTGTGCCATCTCTCTGATAACTTGAAGGTTCAGATTTCAGTTTCGCCCATGAACGCAATTTATTTTTTAAAGACAAACACTTTAGCTTTCTCCTGTATCAGCACCGGCTGCATTAGTCGCCGATTAGTTAGAACCACTAAATACTGGGAGTTGAAACTCGATCCCGAGCGAACGGTGTGGCTGAGTGTTTTCTTATTGGTGTTATTTTCGCTTATGCAATGTGAATACGAGGCATTTTTCGCTTAGAAAGTCTGCCGCGGTCTTAGGCATTTACACGTCATGTGCTTTACCATATTTAAATAACTTGATGAAAAAGGGTCATAAGGTTTTTTTTTTTTTTTTTTTTTTTTTTTTTTTTTTTTTTTTTAAATCAGGAGACGTGGAAAATGAGGAATGCCCCGTTGGGGCTCGAATCCTGGACCTCTCGTATACGCATCGAGTCGCTTCCAATTACACCATGAAGGCGTGCGGAAAGAAGGGAGAAAAATATATACGCCACCTTTTTAATGGCGACTGGGGAGTAGGGGACCCAATCGCCAAATTCTGGTGATGACGAATTATTGTACACCACCTAAGTTGGGGCGCCACTTGTAGAGTCATTTGGTGTTTTGTTTTATGCAGGAGACGTGAAAAATGAGCAGAGCCTTTGCCTAGACATGGAACCTGGATCCCTCTAATATATGTCGAGATTACTTCAAACTTCACTACGAAGGCATGCGGAAAGTAGGGAGAAAATACCTTATATAAATACCCACTGTCTACATTTAAATTGCAAATGAAATGTTGGTACATACCAGAGATGTTTAGGTTAAGTATATTGTTATTCTAGAGCTAGAACGTTTTAATTTTTTTTAATAAGCTCGTGATAAAATAAAATTTAGATATGAGTTGACGCTTTCTTCAACAGTTTTTTTTTTCTGAATGCAGAATACATTCACCTTAACGTATTTATAATAGCTCCAGCTGTAAGCTTAAATGTATCTGTCTTAAATTCGTATAAAAGTATACTGATGGTATGTTTCATTTTACTGAATATTAGCTTCAAAACCAATAACACAAAGTATTACATAAAATTCAATATTAACGTAAACTGCCTTAAAATCAGTAATTTCATGTACCAAGGCACAGATGAAAAATAGCAGGATTAAATCATAAGTCACTCAATGATTAAAATTAAATCCACAACACGTTAAATTCCAATTCAATTAATTCACAAGCTACTTGATTAATCAAATCATGTGACCTCAAGTTATCCGAGGAATTGCGAGTAAGCGTCTTTTCCTTATTAGAAGAAATAGATTAAAAAATGGATGGAGTAAAAATCTACCAATATAATTGTTTCAATGCTTTTCACTAAAATACTTTTTTTTTAATACAAACTTTAGTCAGCACAGTTTTAAATGCTCACAAATATATTATTAAACTAAGTTTTCAATATCCAATAATTACTAAAATAAAGTTGGAAAACCATTGTTTCTCAGATTTTTAAATTAATTATTCAATAGCCTTAACATACCCTGTTTTAATAATTTAGAAACGTGTTATTTTCATAACAATGCTCTCAGAGTTATTTGCTTATTTCCATTCTCTTTTATGGTTATAAAATATCTAAAATTCAGATTCATGGACTTCCGAATATTAGCATAACATAATAACCAAAGTAAGCAGTATTTGTACTATCTCATGACTTCAGCAGTATTTGTACTATCCCATTACGCTCCCTAATATAATGTTCTTTAAGTAGTAAAATGTAAATATAAATTGGGTGACATTCTTTGCAACACTAGAGTACCAAATGCTACGTAAGCTTTATATTGGGTTTTCTACAGTTTTATATTATTTTTTATGCTAGTAAAACATCAGGTTCTTATATTTTTAGAAGCGATTTTTTTAATTCCCTTTTATGCTTTATTTTCTAATGTAAGTTTCCGACAGTTTCGACACAATCTGGAACTAGGATTGTGTCTTTACCTTCTCCCCCCATACACACATTTTGTTACGAATTATTAGCATGTTCAGTTTGGATCATAAAAACTTCAGCTGAAAGTAAACTTCCAAATCTGATGCTTATTTCTTCAGCAGCTCAGGGCATACTTTGAAGTAATTTCAGTTGTAATATTAATGTACACGCAAAGTAATTTACATTCTACTCATAAAAATAAGAGAGATAGAAAGAAGTCTGTAAGCAATTTTCAGTATATATTTTTTGCCTTTACCTTTGAAAGATGAAGAAAATAATATAAAAGAGGGCACGAAATAATTATCATATTAACCTCTAAAACAAAGCAGCTGAGGTAGATTTCTACTTCAAGCATTTTCTGACCTGTTTTGTTTTATTAGCTAAACTAAATATAGAGCTCAGTGTTTATTTCTTGCATGCTGAGATAACTGTTAATGTGGTTAAAAAATACAATAATGAAAGGGAAAAAAAAAGAAAAAATAAATATTTTACCATAAAAGGGGGATTTCATGCATTGACCAAAAAACATAATGAGGAGTATGTCGGACTATATTAAACCCGAGGACATTGAAAATGAGTTTATCGAGAAAGGATTTAAAGTGGAATCAGGGAGACAAATGACCAGACGTCGAGAAGATGAAGTCATCAAACTTTCCCTGTTCCTAGTGACTCTACCTAGAACGGAAATATCAAATGAACTGCGACATGCTCAGTTTATACTAGGTGTGAAAGTTGAAGCACACCGTGGCAGAGCTGGGCACCTGCAATGCTTTCGATGCCAGGGCTTCCACCACATCCAGGAAAACTGCAATCATGTACCACGATACATCCGTTGTGGACAAGATCATGAATCATACTTATGCAAGAAACATTAATCAGACCCGCCAACGTGTGCGAACTGCTCTCTTTAGCAAACAGCCAACTTTAGGGGATGTTCTAAATTCCCTAAACCCAAGATTACTCTCAAACCAAAATGTTTGCAGATCGTATAGTGATCAAAACAACTTACGCAATTGGCTTGACACCGGGCGTTATCAGTGAAGCAGTAAATGTATTAAAAAATACCTCACGGAGCTAGTCCTCTTTGTAAAAGAACTGGGCTTCCTGGATATGAAAAAACCACATCCGATGAACACTCCAGATGCTGAAAACACTCAATCCGTGATTAATGGATAATTTAGTGTTAAACTCCATCCTTCTTCGCATGATGTTTTGGAATGCATGCGGGTTTCACAGCAGACTCGACGAACTGCATCAATTCCTACTAAATCATGATATCAAAATTGCTCTCATCTCCGAAACGCAAGCAAATACTGGGATAAAACTTAGCATTCCAAATTGTTGCTCCTATATATAAGTGTTAGATTGATTCACCGAGGTGGCGGAGTAATTCTTT
Organism: Stegodyphus dumicola; assembly: GCF_044657685.1. Taxonomy (NCBI): domain Eukaryota; kingdom Metazoa; phylum Arthropoda; class Arachnida; order Araneae; family Eresidae; genus Stegodyphus; species Stegodyphus dumicola. The sequence continues at coordinate 36,927,299 of NC_140777.1, read as the reverse complement.
ATATTAAGCGACACCATGATTCCTGCTTCTTTAGCACTTACAAAAACTGCGGATGTGAAGCCGTTACGGCCTCCGTTTCGCTACCTGAATCTGGAAAATTAAATGTCACTGCCGTGTATAATCCACCGCAAAAAAGACTTCTTAAGTCAAATATTTTGACAAGACTGTAACCTCAGGATACTCCCAAAATAATCGCTCGAGAACCTGAATGCAAAGCAATGATTGAATTGCCGGATATGTAATCCCAACGGTGCTCAGTTATGTACTGAACACAATTATGTACTGAACAATGCTGTTGCCTTACACGTGCCTGACGAGTACACCTACCGACCGGCTAACTTAAATTACTCGGACATAGACATCATTAAACATCATGCTCACGACTACTTCCATTCCGATTGCAATAGAAGTGAAACATGAACTCAGTTCCGACAACCTTCCCTTCATCGCAGTTCTGGGTTTTCTAAAACCGAGTTTCAAGCTACGAAGACTGTAACAGATTGGCGACTGTTTGAAAATCTGCTCACAGACAACAATAAACAAATTTCCAAGCTCAGCACCAAGTCAGAAATTGAAAGTGAAATCAGCAAACATACTAATAGCATAACGCATTCAATTCAGAAATCGTCGGATACCATTAATTCAAGTGAAGAAATTTACAAACTCCCATCACGAATCAGAAACCTCATGAAATAAATTGAGAAAAGATATCTTGTAACCTGAGACGTAGCTCTGAAACGAGCCATTAACCGCCTTAATCGAGACATTAAAAAGGAAATCAAACAATATAAACAAGAATTATGGGAGGAGAAAATTCAGAAACTCGACCCTACTGAAAATAATTTCTGGCGTACAAGAACCTTAAAAGCACCTAACCTGCAATCGTGCTATTTCCGACGTTGTTGACACTGCCTATTCATACAAAAATAAAACCCTAATTTTTTCTAAGTACCTGAAAAGTCAAATCCCTGGCCGTATGAGGATGACTCCAATCTGGATATTCTAATGACGCTTCGTTGATTGGCTGAATGCACCGACTGCTAAAAACCTTCCAAAATTTGTGATTAAGCTGAAATTAAGCTTTGCATCAAAAAACTAAGCCCCAGGCATTGATGGCATTACAAATTCTGCCATCAAGCATCTGCCTAACAATATCATCGCTAAATTCACCTCCATCCTAAATGCCTACCTTACGCACTCATATATCCCCATATTTGGAAGAACGCAAAAGTAATTATGCTGCCAAAACCTGGAAAAGATCTTACTAAGTCTGACGGATATAGACCCATCAGCCTTCTTCCAGCACTAGGGAAAATTTATGAAAGAATTATTCTCGACAGAATAAAGTGCTACTTCACGAAACAATTTGGCTTCCGATTGTTCCGCCGGAACAATTTGGCTTCCGATGACAGCTTTCGACCACCAAGCAACTCGTGAGAATCACGGAATTCATCGGTGCAGCACGACATAACCAGCTGAATGTTGCACTCCTCATACGAAAGCTTTTTATCGCGTCTGGCATGAGGGGCTCATAGCAAATCTCATTGCCTTCCATCTACCAAGAGAAATCATGTTGCTCATCCACTCGTTTCTTCGAAATCGATGTTCCTGTGTATCTGTGATTACGCACACTTCCGAAAAAACACCTATCCTCGGAATAGTATCCCAAGGCAGTATCCTCGGCGCATAGTTATATGTCTTTTACGTTGCCAACTGCCCAACTCCTACAAATTTAAATTCGATGCTTGCTTGCTATGAGGATGATACTGCATTTTCGGTTAAGTCGACGAACACCAAACTATTTATCACCAGACGAAAGAAAATAACCCAACCTACTAGAAAACAGCTTCTCATCTTTAACGAGCCGGTCTCGACAGTTAGACAGGCAAAATATCTCGGAATCATAATTAATGACAACCTCACCTGCGGAAATATGTTAAGAGGAAAGCTAATTATGTTTTCCGCTGCCTTCTCCCACTAGTAGGTAAATACTCAAGATTGGACTTAGGCAAGAAAAGGCATATCTATCTCTCAGTCATAAGACCAATAATGACTTAATACCTTGCCTTGGCCGCCGCCAAGGAAACAAACATCAACCAGCTACAAATTCTGCAGTCTAAAATCCTAAGATGCATGACAAATGCGCACTATTTTGTGAGAAAGGAACTTCACCAGGATCTGAAAATTGAATATGTAAAAGACTATCTCTTTTTAACAAACAGAAAATTCTTCAAATCTGCCAAACAATGCGATTTCCGTACTTATTTTGGAACCTTCTACTCGTATTACGAGTTACTGAATGAGGATAGATATCTCTGACCTCTTGCAGCTCATATGTTTGCGTAAAATCAGAGTTTTCCCACCTAACGGAATTTACCGTGTATTTTCCGGACTGGACATAACGCCACTGCCTACCATCGGTTTATTATTCCCACTCCAGAACTTTCTGTCTTGCCGTCTCCTCTTCTCATCATCAAAGCCTCGCTTTCAAGCACTACCCACCAGGAAAAGGCTACTGTCAGGCGGCCCATAGGACAGTTATTTCAAAGAGCCGGAACACGTCATACAAGTAGTGTGATATTCGCGGCATACCAGGGGCACTTGGATTTAACCAAAAAAGCATTTACGTTCATGACGTCGATATAGAATCGCTATTTATAATTATCAGTTATTCAGATGCAAATCATCGCGGCGGTGGAGTAGCAATATATATTAAACGATCCTACTATCCTGCTTCATTAAAGAATTTAAAGACAACAGCAATGAAGCGCTCACAGTATCAGTCACACTTCCTTCTTACGGAAATATACATTGCTGTGGATACTACAATCCCTATAACAGCAGACTGAATGATGCGATTTTGAATACTCTTCTTCCCAGTGAAACCCCAGTTATTCTAGCGGGAGAGTTAAACGCGAAACATTCTGCCTGGAATAGTCGTCGTAGCAATGTGAACGGTAGAATTCTACATGACTACATTCTCAGTCAGACAGTGGTTATTCATGCACCTAATGAATATACATACCGACCGGACAGAATCGAGAGATCGGATATTTTGGATATTTTTTTATCAACAATGACTATGCCGATGCTTCTTACGGTAAGGCATGAGATAACATCTGATCACCTTCCTGGTATAACAACTCTAGGTGTTGAGATTGGCACCCCCAACAGCGAAAAATATTAGAAACTTTACTGCTCCTGTTGAAATTTCTGAAATTATAAGAAAATTACATCCAATAAAACACCGGGAATGGACTGTATCCCTAATAATTCCTTAAAGCATCTCCCTAGAAATATCATCACGAATATTATCAGTATTTTCAATGTGTGGTTCTATTTCAAATTACTAATACCCCAGTCCCTGGAAAATTGAAAAGATCATCATGATTCCTAAACCGGGGAAAACTCAGCTTCAACCAGACAGATTTCGCCCAATAAGCTTCCTCTCGAGCCTGAGCAAAGGTTTCGAAAGAATTTCACTTGACAAAAGGAAATCCTACCTGAATTTACTGCCACCTGAACAGTTTGGATTCAGAGCTCAACTTTTGGTGCCTAAACAACTAGTACGATTGACTGAGTTTACAGGCTCAGCTCGTCACTGCAATCAAAATATTGCCATCCTAATGTTGGACGTGGCGAAAGCTTTCGACCGGAACTGGCGTGAGTGTCTCATAGCGAAATTAATTGACTTCAACTTTGAACGTGAGCTCCTGTTAATTATCTTCTCCTTTATCATCAGCAGAAAATTCGTAGTTTCTGTTCCCGGAGCACTCTCTTCAGAACGTCCAATTCTCAGTGGAATTCCCCAAGGGAGTGTATTAAGACCAATTCTATCTGTTCTATGCTACGGACTTTCCTTCTGTATTCTACAACAATAGGTCAATTTTAGCAACAGATAAGATATGCTAAAGATACTACAGAGAAATTCCGCATTGCCTTCAAAAATGAATTCTATAAATACTGGGACTGTTAGTGATTGGTGTTTATTCGAAAATTTACTGCAAAATAGAACTGTACATTTTTATGATTTAAGTACTATGACCAGAATTGAGTAATTAATTCGCTCACCTTGATTGGTGCTCATTGCCATTAATTCGCTCACCTTGCATATTAAAACAGCTCGTGAGGAAGCCAGCGATGAAATTCCCATTAGCGACAATTTATAGTGTTTTCCTAAAAATATCAGAGACATAATGATACAGAGACATAATGATACAGCGTTATGTCTCTGTGTTATCTCTCTGTCACCGTTATGACTCTCCCAAGCAAGAATACAACAGGATTAGTAAAATAATTAGCAAAGCCAATAAACTTTACAAAGAAGAATTATGGACGGAAAAGATGCTCAGTTTAAACGTAAATGATGATTCATTCTGGACTTTAATTAAAAAATATGAAGAAAACCTTCTCTATGAAACATCATCTTCACTACAAAACTCTGTAGCCACATTCAATCAGGAAAACACTGATATGTTTCCATCTCACATGCAGACTCAACTCATGCCTAATGATTTACCTGTAAATCTTGATTTCGAAATGCATACACTAATCATAGTTTGAGATTGGCACCCCCAACAGCGAAAAATATTAGAAACTTTACTACTCCTGTTGAAATTTCTGAAATTATAAGAAAATTACATCCAATAAAACACCGGGAATGGACTGTATCCCTAATAATTCCTTAAAGCATCTCCCTAGAAATATCATCACGAATATTATCAGTATTTTCAATGTGTGGTTCTATTTCAAATTACTAATACCCCAGTCCCTGGAAAATTGAAAAGATCATCATGATTCCTAAACCGGGGAAAACTCAGCTTCAACCAGACAGATTTCGCCCAATAAGCTTCCTCTCGAGCCTGAGCAAAGGTTTCGAAAGAATTTCACTTGACAAAAGGAAATCCTACCTGAATTTACTGCCACCTGAACAGTTTGGATTCAGAGCTCAACTTTTGGTGCCTAAACAACTAGTACGATTGACTGAGTTTACAGGCTCAGCTCGTCACTGCAATCAAAATATTGCCATCCTAATGTTGGACGTGGCGAAAGCTTTCGACCGGAACTGGCGTGAGTGTCTCATAGCGAAATTAATTGACTTCAACTTTGAACGTGAGCTCCTGTTAATTATCTTCTCCTTTATCATCAGCAGAAAATTCGTAGTTTCTGTTCCCGGAGCACTCTCTTCAGAACGTCCAATTCTCAGTGGAATTCCCCAAGGGAGTGTATTAAGACCAATTCTATCTGTTCTATGCTACGGACTTTCCTTCTGTATTCTACAACAATAGGTCAATTTTAGCAACAGATAAGATATGCTAAAGATACTACAGAGAAATTCCGCATTGCCTTCAAGACTGTCGAACTTATGCTGCGTTTTACTCAAAATGCCCAAAATTGCTTATCTTACGTAACGATTATCAGCCGAGTGGGTAAAGTCAAGGCTTATGGATCGCGAGTTCTAGCCTACACCGGCTCACTTTCCTACATTTTTAGCCTGATCAAAAAATGGACGCTATCTGCTCTGCCTTTAATGCCAGTTTTTTTTAATCTTTTTACTAAAGTTTTTCCTTTGTTGGACAAAAATAGAGTGTTAAAGAATCTCAGGTCGTTCACTACTTAAATAAGAAAATATCTAAGAACACAAAAGCTTAACGCTTGCATACATCTAAATTACTTTCCACATGCATGGAAGCGTGTGAAAATTTTTTTGATCCCTAAGCCGGGAACACCCCAAGATAATCCAGCTAACTATAAGCCTTTCGTCTTCAATCGCTAAAGTTCTCGAAAGTCTTATTAACCACACACTGACTGATAACCTCAAGTTTCTAGCAGATCACCAGCATGGTTTCACAAAAAATCTTAATAGCACCACCCAGCTAGTTCGCCTGACTAAATTCATCAGTTCGGCCTTGCATAATAAAATTAGTGTTGCCATCCTGATGCTAGACGTGGCAAAAGCTTTTGACCGTGACTGGCATCCAAGTTTGTTCAAACTCATCAAAATCGAGCAGTCGCGCGACCTCATCCTCATAATAAATTTACTCCTGAGTGAACGGACTTTTACAGTCAAGCATGAAGAAGAAATTTCATGTGTAAAGGGCATGTAAACGGGTATTCCCCAGTAAACTTGCCCCGATATTCTATATCCTGTTTGAAAACGATTTCTCAAACTGCCACAATGATGTTAACTCACTCGTAGCTAGCTACGCCGATGATACAACAATTGCAGTTAAATCACGTCATCTGCCCATGCGTTAAATAAACAACAGGAACAAAGCCCAGCAATACTGGTGTAGCTGCTGGAAAATCTGTATCCAGCCGACTAAATCGAAAATCTTGGTCATCAGGAAGCACCAAAGACGAGGTAACGTAAAATCCAAAGTTATTTTATTTGGATCTTCTGTCCCGTTTGTCAAGAAAACCAGCTACTTAGGTTTCACGCTAAATCACAACTTCACCTGGAAAGATCACGTGACCCAAGCCTCTGGAAGAACCTACAGGATCACGTTCTACTTTTTTCAACTTTTAAAGAATGATAATCTATCACTGAACCTAAAAGAAGGACTTTTATCTTTCGGTCATCCAACCGATTATGATCTATGCCTCGCCTATCTGGGTCAATGCCACAGATAAGGATATTAGGAAAATTCAGGTAGTGCAAAATAAGTTTCTTCTCACAATCACTGGTGCCCCATATTACGTCCGAAATAAAAATCTCCATTTTGACCTGAAACTTGAACCAATTCAAGATTTCATCAACAGGATTAATGAAAATTTCTTCGCAAAATCTTTGATGAAAAACCCAGCGAACTTCAATAAAGTGCTTTCCTACGAAATTCTGAACGAAAATAAGCTTCTACACTCATTCACCGCCCACCTATTACATACTGGACACTACGTGCCACCGCTCAGCCAGGCAATCTCCGGTCTCCAATAGTCTGAAAAGTAACCACCATTTCATAGCTATTCTTAAAAAAAAAAACATTTATTCACCATGTAAATAGGGTGCATAGCAATTTCTGAATATTCCATGTAATTATTTTGAATTATGTGAATATATCTTTTCAATTAGTGCAATTGTTGGCAAGCCAAGCTCCACATGATATTAGGTTCGCTGCTTTAGGCCACGTGAACAGTTACTGACGTCAGACCTAATTTTGGACTCACTCAGGAATCTGGAAAGAGCAGGGATAGGATTTTCCCGCTGCATGCCATAATAATAAAAATAGTAAAGTATCAATGACCAAAAAAGAGCCCATAACTTTAACTGTTTGGAACTGTTGTAGTTTCATAATAAACTCTTTAAACTTCAAAGTTTTCTTGTAGAATATGGTGTGAATATGCTCTTATTACCAAAACCTTTGCATCACCTTACAGTGGTTTAAAAAATTGCCAGTTATCGATAATATAGATGTGACCAACCCCCTCATAAGGCGGAGGTGCCGCCATCTATGTTCGAAATTCTCTTCAGTCTTGCCTTATCGAAGAAAATCGACGTTACAACTGATCTAGTTACTTTTACTGTTGCAGTTCTCCACTACGGGGATATTTATTTCAAGGCTTTATATAATCCGCCGAACAATTATCTGTACGGTGAGATCCTGTCGGAACTTCTACAAGACAAACGTGTAATTTTAGCAGGGGATTTAAATCCTAAGCACAACGACTAGGGCTGCAGAAGAACCAACAAAAGCGGCATAACTTTATAACTAATTATACAATTTTAATACATATACTTGTTAAATATACTTATCGACCAAGCTGTTTATTTTAGTGTATCTCTATTTTGATAGAGATATCTTTGATTTAATTCTCTCAACTGCTAACATTCTTATGATCCTCGATATAAAGCACGTATTTCTTCCGATCATATTCCTATACTTGCAACTTTAAGATCAGCTAAACTTGCTCCAGATGAACATAAAATCTCCACTGATTGGAGATTTTTCAATCATCTGTTAACTACTAATCCTTTTGATCTTGGCGTTCTTCGTACTGAAAAATATTCTGATACTGCAGTCGGAAAACTTACTAGTAACATCAAAACAGCTATGCAAAATGCCTTTTGAAGCATTCCTAAAAACAATATTGATCGACACAAATCAAAAACACATCAAAGAATTCAAATTGGAACGTTGGGAAAATAACAGTCTTAATTTTGATGGCACCTTTAGTAGCCCTGTCTAATGATGCCAAAGCTAGAGTCTTTGCTGATCTTTTACAGAGTCAGTTTAACTTCATTTATGAATTTTTTTACAATCAAAGACTGGCTCAATGCCCCTATAGTTAAAAATTTACCAAAATTGGATAATCCATATGAATTCCAAGATATTGTTAAGAAACTGAAAAACACCGGGACAGAATGATATTACAAATATTGCTCTCAGAAATTTACTTTTAAACTCTAGCACTAAACTTACCAGTGTAATCAATACTTGTCTGACTCATTCTTGTTTTCGGATTTGTGGAAATGTTAAAAAAAATTAAATTAATACCTAAACCTGGTAAAGATACAACTAAGCCGGATGGATGTCGCCTCATAAGCTTACTTAGAGGATTTAGTAACAATTTCCTTGCAACCTTATTTGTCTGTTTAATCTAACAAAGAGTTTGGTTTTCGACAATCTTTGTCTATCATGAAAAAATTAGTCAGACTATTTGATTTTGCGAGTGCAGCCCTTCATAATAGAGAAAATGTTGCCTTACTCATGCTGGACGTGGAAAAAACCTTCGACCGCGTCTGGCATTAGAGGCTCATTTATAAACGTATTCAATTGAATATTACCAGAGAAATTATCCTCCAACAGGAAATTCATCGTAACCCAAGGAAATGTCTGTTAAGACATCAAACCCGTTAGGTCCGGGGTTCCCCAAAGATTTATCCTTGGCTCCATACTCTATTTGTTCTACTTCGCCGATTTCCCCATGGAAAACATTGACCATCCTATTTCCTTGGGTGTTATGCCGATGATGCGGCTCAAGCGGCTAGATCTACAAATGTTAACCATGCGATTAAAACATTACAAGGTCAAGTATCTCATATCAATAGAGGGTGCACTTTATGGAGAACTGCTATTAATGCGACGAAATCTCAATTACTTATCATTAGAAGGAAAATATCCAGGACTAATCCTACCCGTCAGCTTGCCCTATTCAAAGAAACTGTTTCTTTAGTCAAGACTGTCAAGTATTTGGGTATAACTTTAATTATTAAATTAAAATGGAATGATCATATTAACAAGATTGGAAACAAAGCAAATAAGGTTATCAATACTCTAATTCCCATTGTTGGAAAACATTAAAGTATGGATCTTAGGAAAAAATGTCTTGTTTGCACCTCCATTATCAAACCAGTTTTAGTTTATGTTTCACCTGCATAGACATCTATTACAAAAGATGATCACCTGAAATTACAGAAAATTAAAAAACGTTTCCTTCACATTATCACTAATGCACATTACTGCAGATCACACTTCATGCAGATCTCAGACTTGACACCATTGAAATTTATCTTAATAAGACAAATACAAAATTCTTCGATAAAGCAGTTGGATACACTTACTTAAAATGTCAATACTTAAAGTCATTTAATCTCTTCAACTATAAAATACTTAAAGAGGACTATAATTTAACGGAATTTGCCACACACCATAAAAAGACTGATCATCCTATCACCTAGTTATTTTTCACATTTTCCTTCCATATTATTATTACATTTGTTTTGTTTTTCATGTTACTTGTCTTGCATTGTATTCTTTTACACTATGAAGAGATTTTCTTATGTTAAACGATCGCAAGTTAACCCTCTCATGCCCACGACAAGAAATTTCCAAACAAAAATTATTTGTTAGTTTAAGGAGTGTTATTTTAAACAAAACAAAACAGACATGGCGAAACATTGTGAAAAAAAAAATAAAATATTTTTAATGGTAGCAAATGAAGTGATTTTCAAAATTTTCAAACACTTATTTTTAGATTTATTTTAGTTTATTTACAGTTCTTTACAAATGATAAGCTCTAAAACAGTTTCTGTTGTTGTTAGAACAAAGGTATTTTTCATATTTGTCACATTTAACTTGAGTAAATATTCCTCTAGTGCATATGTGGCGTCTTTGCCGTATGGAATTATACACTGGCCAGTGATGCACACTCTCTGTTCGTTGATCCTAAAAATAATAAATAATTGAAAAACAAATATTTAAGGTTACAATATTTATACTTATGTGTGCTTAAATATATATTACTTATCTTTGGTGGTTCATATGATCGAGGCTTTTTTTTTCACTGAGATTGTCCAGAGAAGGTCTACCTACTTTCTTTTTGCCTTTTTTTAAATTTTGAAAATCACTTCATTTGCTACCATTAAAAATATTAAAAATAATTTTTTCACAATTTTTCGCCATGTCTGTTTTGCTTTGTCTAAAATAACACTGATAAGGTTAGTAGCCAATTCATTCAAAAAGTTGCGAAAGCAGATTTGTTTGCTCTTCAGCTGGTTACAATGTCGTCGATACAAAAGCCAAGAATTAGTTGTTGCCATAGAACTTGTATGCCAAAATATATACATATACAATCGATTTGTTTTCATGGGATATTTGTATTTGAATGACATCATTTAAATCAACACCTTCCATATCTCTGTTATAGGAAGGAATAAGCGGCGGGCATTGTACTTCCATATCGCTCTTTGTTGATTTTATTTGCCTACTCACATTAGTCAGAGGTTCCACGCCTAGATTGTTTGATACCAAAGTACAACATCTACTATCGTACCATTACAGCTATGATATCTCCGTTCTTTACAGATGCTACAGAATAAGCAATGGATCCTCTGCCTTCTTTTTCCAATTCCTTCTCGTTCTTTAATTTGCATTTAATCAGCCTGTTTTCCCTCAAAGTCCCAACAAAACCTATACTTTTCTTGGATAATTCACATACTAATGGGATTCCAGAGACAAAGTTATCTGCAAATATAGTATTTCTGTCGGGTTATTTCGAGTTCTGCAATACTGCATCACAACACCTGCTTCTAGACCTAATGCGTAGGCAGTTTGATTTTCATAGTACTCTTCTGATTTTCCAGTGTAAACAACAAAATCATAACAAATGCCTGATTGTAAACACCGGTCCCACATTTTTAAACACCATTTTATATGAGTTTTTTCAGGTATATATTGTTTGATGCGGATTCTCCCACAAAATGGAATTATTATTTCATCAAACGACTGTTTGGTCTCATCTGGAATGGAGAGCATGTTTTCTCTAGACAACCACGGTCGCACTTTGCAACATTTTGTCACTTCTAACATCATCATCAATTTGTGAATTATCTACAATATGCAAAAATCTTAAGATTTTTCAAATCTGTTTCTAGGCATTACTTCTGCAATTGGTTGATACCTTATTCCCTCTTCCTAATATCCTCTAATATGAGGTATACGGACTAATCCCATTCTGATAATCATTCCTATTACGTGCTCTATTTCATTTGCTGTCACCATAAGCGAAGTTCCTGTTTGTTTGTTTAAACAATACAAATTTGTTTGTTCAAGTTTATCATATCTGTTGATATGTGTGCAGGCAAGCCTCCACATTTATTCAACATTAAGTCTGTTCACTCGGTACTGAAGATTCAACTAAATTTATCTAGATGCTGACTTCTGCAGTAAATTAATAATAATCTACGACTTGAGATATCTTCGAAAGGAATTCATGTGCACATGTTGCACCTTGGTGCGAGAATTTGCATTGTGTTTCTACAAAAATATATTGTAATAACCAGTCAACTCAATTTCCTTCGTTATAAAAATTGAATTTTGTTATCATGTAACTTTGTGTAACGAAGATGAACTGATATTTACTTAGATTGGAATATTACGCATTTCTTGCAAGAAAGGTTAAAACTCAAAATGGTAGGACTAACATGTACTGCAGTTGCTTTACCACTGTCTATTATCTTCTGTCTGGTGATGTTTTCTTAATTGATACTAGTATTAATTTAAAATTTCAAGATGTCAAGATATAATAAATTTCTCATAATTCACATTATTTGAAGTGTCATCCTTTGGGGATAAGTTACTTCAATTCCATATTTCTTTTAGACCACACACTTCTATCATCACATTTGGCACATCATTATTATTACAATATGACAATCTGAAAATATGTAAGAGTAGATGTAAGTGGTACTGTAGGACCAGGAAATTTATCATAATTTGATGAAGGCATAAGTGTAAGTTCTTTTTTCCTCCAGAGAATTTTTAAATTTTTATCGGTTTTATGTGGATAGACACTTTCTTCATTATTTGATGCATTTTGGTCATTTTCTACATCTTCATTATGATCTTGCCTTCATAATCTGAGCTTTCTTCATGGAAGATATCAGACCTTTGTGTAGGCATATATTCATAATCACATATATCGGATAAATCACTTTCCAAATCATTCATATATGCTATGGCATCATCTGGTTTCTTGAACACATTTGATCCTCTTACTCTATGGAAAAAGAGACCTGAAGTGCATGGCTGAAAAACAAAATCAAGATTTTATTAAAAATTACTCAAATTTTATTAAATCATTATTACTTTTTTTTTAATTTCCTTCAATAAATAAAATTAAAATATATTAAAAATAACTTGATATTTAATATAGGATTAAATTTATTTTTCAACTTAAATCTCAAAAATGAATTCTCCTAGAGACTTTTTACAGGGAAAATACATTTTAAAATATTTTTTAAATTGAACAATATTAAAATTTAAACTAATAAAATTTAAATCTATAAACTGTATTTAAGGATATATTATCTGTAAAATTACAAAAATTAAAGATGATGAACTAATTTCAATGTAAAAACATATTTTCTTAAGAGAATTGCTAGGCTTAGATACACGAATGCCCATGATAGCGGGCCCATGGTAGCAGATTCGCTAGAATGATTTTAAAAATATATTTTAGCATTAAAACGATAATTTTGTAAAAATTATTTTATACCGTGTGATGACATTAACTCTTTTACTTTATATAAATAGTAATTATTAACTGATTTATTAATAAAATATTTTTTAAATAAACAAACTACTTACTTCTGAAAAAGTGCTTGCATTGTTTGCTGCATCCATGCTTCTTCTAATTTTTCCCCTCTAAGCTGGTGCAGCTATCTATGCATAAAATTTGCTAATAATACATGAGGAAGATTCCATTTATAAATTTAGGACATAAAATTACATTTCATGGCGTTCCTGCTATAAAAACTTGGAGTTTAATATTTGGTAGCAAATATGCTACCATGGGCATTAGAGGGTTAATTTTATTACACTTATTGACTTTCTTTTTCATACACTTCAGCTCTTCTTTATTTGCGATGTCAGGTCATTTTACGATCTCTTTCCGCTCCCCCTTTGCCTCCACTCACTGCTACTCCCTTAAAGGTGCTACTTATCATGATTACATTCATGTTATGTGCCTCTATGGCAATATGTGCCATTGATGCGGACATGTGGCGTTCTGTGTGATATTCGTGGTATACTAAGTTTCGATTCAATTCAATTCTTTCCAAACATAGCGCAATTAGCGACGCACTAGAAAAACAGCTAATTTATCAGACTTCGATAAAGGTCAAATCGTTATGGCTCGGCGATTGGAACATCAGTATCAGAAACAGTGCGTTTAGTGGGCTGTCCCCGTGCACCTGTTGTGAGCACATTTCGAAAGTGGCGTATAGATAGTGAAACGACAAGTCCCCGGCCTGCAGTATGTCGTCGAGGACGTATTGTTTCTAGAGGAGAAAGGAAATGACAACACATTTTTCGCCGTGACCGAAGAACTACAGCAGCCGAAATCACCACCAGCTACAACAATGGCGACCCAGACATACACACTGTACAGCGTACATTACTGCGTATGGGCCTACGCAGCAATGTACAGAGATCGAAGCATTTCTCTGCACTAACAGGCACGTCATCGCCAGCTGTTTCTGCAATGGACCAAGAAATATCGGAAATGGACATTAAAAGAATAGAAGAAAGTTGCATGGACCGACGAATCACGTTTTCTGGTCCATCACATCGACGGGCGTGTGCTAATGCAGCGATTTTCCAAACAAAACCCTGGCTCCCGGATGCACAGTTTGACAGAGACAAGCCGGTGGCGGGCGTATTATGGTTTGACCAATGTTTTTCTGGAGCACATTAGGACCCATAATCCTCATAGAACAATCCCTGACGTCTGTGCGCTATGTGAGCATCATTGCAGACCAGGTTCACAAATTCATGAGACCAGTATTTCCGGTGTGGGACGGTGTTTACCAACAGGATAATGCTCCATGTTATAAGGGTCGAATCGTCAGGGAGCGGTTCGAAAAACATTCCAGTGAATTTCAAGTTGTGTCTTGGTCTCCAAATTCACCTGACATTAACCCAATAGAGCATTTGTAGTCCCATCTGGAAAATGAATTAAGTGTTGCCACGCTACTCCCGCGCAGTGTGAAGGATTGCAGACCAGTTGGTGAGCTCTTGGTACCAGATACCTTAGACTATGTATCAGCACCTCGTGAAGTCAATGCCGCACCGGGTGCTGGCAGTTTTGAGAACAAAGCTGGTCCAACATGTTATTAACAGGGTGGTCGTAATGTAATAGTTCTTTGGTGTATAAGAAATGCTAGTGTAATTACCAATCACTAGTTAATGTGTATAAAGAGACAAAGGGAATAATAATTGAATACCTTACTGCTATTTGAGAGTTTATTCATTTATGTTTGAAATATTACACATAAAAAAATTAAGAAGGAAGCATAAAATTCATGAAATTTACTTAAAATTATTAGTGTAATCTTTAGTTTGACATTCCGTAATAAAAACAAAGTGTTCCATGTATCTTCAAGAAATATGCGTTATATTTTTAATGCATTTGTATGTATGCAGAAGTTAGAAGTAGAAAATGAGTCTATGTTTCTAATATAGTTCGCGATTTGTATTAGGTCTGTGTAATATTTGGTTGTGATTTGCTACTATTCGTTGCGATTTGCAATGTTCCTTTGGATTCCTTAAAATTCCTGAAGAAACTATATGAGTTTTTCTTAATTACGCATCTGTATATTAGATTTGAACCTGGTTAAATTGCATTAATTATGATTACACATAAAAAAATTAAAAAGGAAGAATAAAATTCAGAAAAGAAAGTCCTCCACGAAGGCATCCCTCCTTAGGCAGATAGCCCTAGTGTGCTTTGCCATAATTAAATACGCCAAATACACCAAGCTGGCGCGATTGCAATTAGATTGCAATTACTGAGGTGGAGTTATAAAAACTTAAAACAGTACTTTACAATACATATTTATTCTGATGCTCTCTCGGCTCTACAAGGCTTGGCAAATCCGGAACAAAGCAATAGATCCAGAAGAATTACCTTAAAAAAAATGAAAGCAAGTATAATTGAGTAATGGGCTCGGGAATGGAATGGTTCAAATAAAAATAAGGGTTACTTAAAAATTTTTACCATGAAAAGAAAAATGGATCTATTTAATAATATAGATACTATTCCAGTTATCACGGATCATGGTAGATTCCCGGCCTATTTAAAACGTTTTAATCTGCAGGGCAATGATCAATGCTTGGCTTGTAGGAAGTACGGAAATGCAGCTCATTTTATGGAAGATTGTAAACTGACGAGAGTGTGAAGACGAGATTTGGAAAAATAAATAAACAGAATGTAATTGAAAAAAGAAAATTCTTGAATAGCTATGCAACAGAAATTATGAGGCTTGTAAATGAAAATAAGACCTATCATAGGAATAGGACTTTACTTTTCTTTACTAGTATTTTACTTTTTCTTTTGTTTACGAGTTTATTTGTTGGGTGAGTGAGTTATATGTCGTCTTATTATTTTTTGTTTTCTAACCGATTACGCTTATGATTTTCTTTATTTTGTATTGTGTGAGTGTATTTTGGGGGATACACAATCTGCGTTAATCTGTTTAATCTGTCTTTTAATCTTTTAACTTTTTTTTTGTTTGTTTGTTTGTTTGTCTGCGCCGGGTGTGCTGCGTTAACCATGAGGTCGATTATCTTTGTCCAAAAGGGTTGCAGTATACTCGTAAACTAAACTAAACCGCATAGAAGTACACTTTATATGTAGCATTTAAACATTTTATTATAAATTATCAACATCATTTGTAGTTTGATGTGACTCAGCACGAGGATACATTATGCTCGGCATTTACCAGGTACGTCATTTAAATTTTGGAAAAATATAAACACATGTATAATTTAAGCATAGTTATCCTGTCAAAGAAATTTTTATGATTTCTTTGCATAGGTCGGGAAGTTACCGGAAAAAATAAAAACGCATTTCTCCCTCGCAAAAGTACAGAATGTCTTTAAATGAAAGAAAGTAACAGAGATTTTAAAATTTAGTGATAGTTTTAGAATACAAATTTCTATCAATTTGCTTATATATGCAATATGTGATAAATAGTAATTCCGAAAAATTGTGCTTGTGAATGCTTAAAACTGAAACGCCATAGTTTGAATGACACCTTTTCGTTTAAGTAGCTTATAGAATGCCATTAAATACAAAATATACTTTGAAACTTTTGTTTAAATCAGACTTCATATTTCTTTACTGATAAAAGAAACAGCACTGAAAATCAAAGCCTTTATACTACTCTTTTGCTGACGATAGTACAACCCAAATCAATCACTGTCATCCACTTCTTTGTGCGAAAGATATTCAAAAGATGAATAATGGGTGTTATTAAGCATCGCACAATTATATACTTCACCCATCTTTGTAAGATTTTAGTTCAAACATAATAATCGATTTCGTATTCAACAACTAAAATGTGTTCATAATGATCAGTGACAAATAATAGAATTTTTAAGTTTTTTATTATTATTATTTTTTTTAGGAAAGGTACTTGTTTAGGATGTTTTAACCTCCTTCAAATGCATGTAATTCGCACACTTTGTTATTAAATGATATCAATCACTTTTCCTTTCTGACACCCTATTATTATCTCTATTATAAATAAACGAAATATTAAATCAATTTCATAATAACATTATCTAAATATAACCACATTTTTTATTTTGTCATTAAACACAAGTAGGCAGAACTTAGAACAGTTAATTCATTTTTTTAAACTGAAGTATATTTTTAAATGATAATCCACAGGAAAATATATTGATACCATCATTATGGTTCCATTAATCGGCTACCCGTTTTAGTTCGTAATGAAACAATCAAAACAACATATGACATATCATTTATAAGGTATTTCTCCCACCTTCTTGGCGTGCCTTCGTGGTGTGGTGGTCTGTGACGCTGGGCGCGTTCGCGGAGAACGCGGTGCTTTTTCTTCATCTCTTCTGCTTTTTAAATTAATCCTAATGTTTCTACAAGTGGCACCCGAACTAAAAGGATGGTGGATAATGATTCTCCCCACCCAGGATTTGGCGATTCGGTCCCCTAAAAATTCAAGTCGCCTTTAAAAGGGGGAACATATAATGTATTTCTCCCGCCTTCTTGGCATGCCTTCGTGGTGTGGTGGTCTGCACTCTGGGCGCGTATTTCGTATGTCCGTAGTTCGATTCCCGTAGTTAAAACCCTTTGCGACACGCATATTTAAAATATATTTTAATCTTTAAAAAAATGCCTTAGAATGAGTCAAATGGACTTACTTAAGTGCCTTTAAGGCTTGAAAAAAATTCTGCGCTTTTATTTTTTACGGTGGAAAGTGGGATACCGTTTGTCCCACCATGCAACTAGCACATGTCTTATAGCATATTGGTGTATAGCAGGAAAAAAAAATCATATGTGGAATGCACAAACAAAAGAAAGCGTTCATTTTAAAATATTCATAATAAACACACAAAAATGCATTTTGTACTAATTGCATATATGCATGACTTGTAAAATTTTGCATATGCACATTTTGCATATAGTATATATTTAATAATTTTAAATTTTAGGAACAAAAGAAAATATTTTCTTGAATATTATTTTAAGATTAAAATTTGATACTCGTACATATGATACTAAATAAAATATTAAAATTGGCACTTGATTCAGAAACATTTATATATGATTAAAATTGAAAAAAGTCATTTTTCATGAAACTTTGAAAAACATGTTGTTTCATTCTTTTGTAAGCATAGAGGCACTTCACATGTTTCACACATCCAAAATGTTCGTCGCTCTTCTTTCGATATGCTGCAATATGGCACATCTTCTCCTGCTCGTTCTCTTTGGCGTTTTACTTAGATTTTTTAGTCTCTTTTCTGGTTGTACGAACGAGTTTTTAGTTTATATTTGAACTGGGGATTTCAGTTTTCTTTTCAGCTCTTTCTTGCCTGCAAGTGCCATTAGACCTTCTGTAACTGAGAGAAGAGAATCTTTCATTGCTTTTACATCATGATCAGGTTTGCGAACAAACTTGATAAATGTGTTTACTATACTCGCATCTAAAAAGTAAAAAAAAAAAATCATGTGCCACCATTTCTTGCTTTCGCGGTCTATTTCATATAGTCCTTTCAGTTGATCAATCAGTCGACATATCCCATATTCTTAATGTATGAAATAATGCTGTTTGGGCACAGTACTTTTTTTTTTTTTTTTTTGTCTTTCCATCTCGTTCTTTATTATTAATTTCTTTCATTTCAGTTGCCTTTTCCAAGCAAGACAGGATAGAAACAGATCTTTTATCCTTCCATTTTATGCAATAACTTGAATCATTGCTAACTAAAAAGTCTATACATTCTTTTGACATAAATTTGTCTTTTAAATTGTTGGGTAGATACTTCCGATCCATATTTACAGTGCCACATGCATAGATGGGTCTATGTCTTCTTTAAAAAGCGGAACAAATTATAACTACTTCCCTTTCTTCTTCAACAATAACTTCAACCTCAGTTATTCTCTCCTGGATTTCAATTTCATCTGAATCAGAACTAACATGTGAAGCATTTGAGTCGCAATCGGATGGGAATACAGCAAAAAGATTCAAAGCTTTCTGAGTTGTTAATTTTTTCTTAGCCATTTTAGCACATCAGAGCATACAACGGATGCAAAAGCGCTCGCAATCACGAAAAAAATAGATGCAAAAAAGAAAATAAAAAATAATCATGAGTGCTGCCATCTATTGAGCGGAAATTCAAGTGTGTGGTGGGACAAATTTTAACCCACTTATTTCAACTGCAAAATTAATGTTATAAAATATTGAATCCAATTAAGATTTTTGAAAATAAAATACTTTTGCATATTAAAAAGAATCATACATATCATAAATTGTATACCAAATTTTTTAAAATATTGAAAAATGCGAGATACATGGATGTCACACTTGTGATCCTATTTTGAATATTTTTTGCTTATAAACTTAAGCCCTGGTATAGTAATAACATCTACTGAGAAAAATAATAACTAAAATAAATTATTTTTAAAAGATTAGAAAATTTCTAACGGAAATTGCTAACTGAGAAAATAAATATTAATTAGGTGGGACATATATTGACCCACCATGCCGCAAAGGGTTAATTAAGACGTTGCATATTTTTCATCTTGCCTGCTTTCAAAAAATACCTAATGTATCTATACATTTGCTCTTTGAACAGTAAAGATGTGTTTTCATTTAAAATGAAATTTGTCTGAAAGGTAGCTCATCTCTTTTCAGGAACAACAGCAAAGATAATTTGCATTCAAAGAAACAGGAAATGTTATGAGGAAGACCTAAGAGAAGGTTATAAACCTAAGAGAAGGTTACACACACACACACACACACACACACACAAAAAAAAAAAAAAAAAAAAAAAAAAAACTTTTATACTGACAGATAGAATGAACGGTACTATAAAAGCCACTTTCTCGTAACACTGCCTTTTGAGGCTTATTTATTTGCACTAGTGTCTCAACTCAAGCCTTGAAATGAATTACATATTATTGGTTTATATGCTCACAGATATATAGTTTGAGTTTCTTAAAAAGCGGGCTACCGTACAACTCGCAGATGTGGGCATATCTCAAATGCAGCCAAAATGAATACTACACTATTTACTACTTTGACATGTCCCTCTTTGGTGTGCAATCTCATGACAGGCAGCTTATTATATGGAAAGAACGCGGTAATAGGATTAGTTCTGCATTTGTGAACGAAAATGTACGATTTGTGATGGTTTGAGCTGCTACTGGATTGCTGCTTGTGATGGTCTGAGCTGCTATTCACATAAAATCCCCACGAACTGATCTCCTGGCTTTCCAAAGGTTTTTAATTAAAGATAAACATCAGTATCCAAAGTTTCAGAAAATTATGCAACGACTCTCTTCCTAGGGCCTAGATCTCTGTCGAGTGTAAGTACACATACTGCATAAACTTAGTGAACTTTTACATGCTGTGATTATGGACAAAATGACTTCACTTGTGAACTTTATAAACTGCAATAAACCTTCATATCTGAAATAACCCATGGACATCCACCTCTTTAGCATTATTATTACAATTCATTCTAACATTATGCTGCCAGTACTAATTCTAACTATCTCATTATATTTATCTGTTTACTAATTACGTTTAATTCCTATTTTTGTTGCACCAAATCAGATGTTCAATTTATTTTGTGAATCTCAAATTGTATTCCGACAACTATGTAATCTACTTATGTCTTACATCATTATTTTTAATAAATACTGGATGCGGGGGCGTACGGTGGGATTGTAAATTTACCATAATAGGCAAACTCTAGACGTTTTGTAAAGCTTCAGTCTATGTAAATTCTTATAAAACTTGCAATTACCCCTTTTTTTTTCAAAGAGTTAGTATAGGAAGGCATTACCAGTACATCGCTGGTGTCCCTCATATTTTTACCTGCACCTGTACCTGTATTAATAGCTGTACAAACCTGCACGTCAATTAAGAATATCTCACTCATAACTCGGTGATATAGGGGTTAGATTCTCAGATTTTCTGTGGTCTCTCGTACTGGAACAATAGGAGATGAATTCATTTTCATAGATTCATTCGTGAAGGATAAGAGAAAACCTTAAACTTTGACAAAAGATTCTTACGAATGGATTGGCCAGCGTTTTCCCCACACATGAACCGAAATACACTTATTTGGAACAATATACGGATAAAGATTACTGGCCATTTCTACAATCTAAAAGCGTTTCAGCAGCTGGAAATTGTTCTTTTACTGATGTACACTGCTCAAAAAAAAAAAAAAAAAAAAAAATGGGACAGTGCTATATCTCCCGTTCTACTGGGGCGATTCACGAAATTCAAATTGCGTTCTTCTTGTCTCGAAAGCGCGACTTAGGATATATATTAGATTTATATATAACACTATTCTAACATAGGTATTTTGACACAAAATCGGACTTTTTCTGAAATCACATACCAAATTTTTTCCATATTTCGATTCTACGACTCAAATTATGCCAGAATACCAAATTTTGTAAAAATCGTGCGAGTAGTTTTTAAAATATTAACTCTCAAAATTTTAGCTCCTCAATGTTAATTGAATTTGGCAAATATTTATTAATATCTCTTTTTTATTAAACTTTTTTGATTTTTTCTCTCACATTTCGAAATTTAGGTTCTTTCCAAATAAAATTTACCCGTTTTTTGTGTTTTATTTTTTTTTTCGAAACAAAATTTGAATTATAACCTATAAAATTTTAACCATCATCTTAAAGTAAGTGTATTTTTAAGCATATCTGCAAAAAATTAGACTTTTTCATTCAAAATATTCTAAGATATACACGAATTTACATATTTTCACGTTTTGAAATTTGGCACTTTTTTTTGAGCGATAATAACGCCAAATGTGGCCTATGGATTTTTGGTACAGTGAATTGCCACAGCTATTTTTAACCTTAAATTTCAAGTAAAATTTTACCGAGAATTAATTATATGACATTTTTTCCCTCAATGATGCGTAATAAATATTTATTAATACTATATGAAAAGCTATTTTTTTAAAAATTATAGCTGATATTATTCAAATTTTTAACTATTTTTTTAATTTTTTTTAATAAGAGTAAATTTTTACCTTCGGCGTTTTATCGTCTGCTACTTTACTTCGTTTAAATCGAATTGTCTGAAACTGAGAATTTTCGTTTAATGTTTATTTAAATTTCATGACTTTAACTGCATAATTTATTTCTAAACAAACTGTTGCTTTTGAAGTGGCTGAAAGAGCGGCTGATACTATCATCCATATTTTTAAAGCACAGTGTATTTTTATAGAAACATAAGATTTAGAATAATCATATTTATAAAAGTCAAATTATGATATAAACATACAACCCTCTAGAAACTAAATTAATGGAAGTTCAATGGTTATGTAAAAATGATCTGCAGCTACTTAATGGCTGGTTCAGTGGGTTCTGTGGACAAGTAAGAAAAATTATATAAACGATACCCAACATTCTGGATTCAATTAACAACGAGGATACGATGTTTATTAAATGAATTTAAGAAGTTTTAAAACATAAAAAATCAACTCATTTTTTATCCTAAAATGTATTTTTGTGCGTAGCGTATTTTCATTATATCCTTAAAATTCTAATTTAGAATGTAATTGTCAAGAACTGAATCCTAATCATCAGTAATATAATAAGTAATCATTACGGTTATTAATAAATCCTTCTTATAAAGTAATTGCAAATATTAAAAAAAACTTTCTGTCTGAATAAAAATATTTTTCTGTGCAAATATTTTTAATTTTATATTAATCAAGATTGCACACCATATTATTTATTTGCACTTCAATTCTTACCGTCAGTTCTAGTAGAAGTTACAAATCAATTATATTAAATTAAGGATTGGATTAGATTGGATTGGATTATTTAATTATGGCAAAGAACACGAGGGCTATCTGCCTAAAGGGAGGGATGCCTTCGTGGAAGACTTTCTAAGGGAAACTGGCTCGTATGCACGTTACACATGGGGAAAACACGAAAACGCCCATGCGGCCAGCCCGTTCGGGGGATTCGAACCTCGGACCGAACTACCAGTGTTCAGCGCCTTTACCGCTCGGTCGCTGGTGGGCTGTTTAATTAAGAAATGACCATCTAAGTTTACAAACAGCGTACCGTAACAGCAATTCAATTATTGGCGCCGTATCTTTCATGTTACTCCCGATTGGCAAGCCACATGATTTTTAATGAGTATTCGGGTTTTGCTAGAAACTTCACTTGGAAATCGCGCTTAAACTAGGTTAGTTGCTTATTTGAACATAGAAAGAACATGGGAACTATTTGATTAAGATGCTTTCATAGAGAACCTTTGTAAAAAGAACCTAGAAAACTACGAAAACCAACCATGCAAGCCTGGGTTAGACTTCGCAACAAACAATTAGTATTTAACAATCTTCAAATGCTAGGCAACTGGTGAGGCTCCAATTAAATCTCCAATTTAATATTTTATTTGTAAATATTTAAAATATTGTTGTATTCTTAGACACAAAAAGCAGAATTTAAGTTTTGTTAACTCGTTGGTAAACTATGCCGTAGTGCAAATGAATATTCAATTTCTTTTGCAATAATTGTATTCACTTAATATTCTTGGAATATGAGCTAAAGAAGGAACGTTCTCGTAAGATTAAAAAGTGTTTAAGTCCAGTGATATTAGGTTTGTCTTACAAGCTCAGGATCAAAACGATTCTGCAATTGCCCGAGTAGTTGACTTGTAAATGGCTGTGAATTAAGCAGATGACTTTTATTCTTACGTTTTCAGTCTATTCCAAATGTTTTGGTTGGTTTATTATTAAATTACTGCAAAGCAGTCGAGGGCTATCTGCCTTAAGGGAGGGATGCCTTCGTGGAGGACTTTTTAAGGGAAACTGGCTCGTATACACGTTACACATGGGGAAAACCACGAAAACACCCATGCAGGAAGCCCGTTCGCGGGATTCGAACCTCTCAAAATGTTTTGTATTGCATGACAATGCATCTTTTCATTATTCAATAACCAGTCGGAGAATCGCTTGTGTTCCTAAAATAAGTATGTGTACTCAGTCGTCCTGCATGTTCTTCAAATTTGTCTTCTTGTGATTTTTTTTTCTTTCCCCAAAACTAAAATTGCCTATCAAAGGAAAGTTTTTTGACATTGAAGAGACAGAAGGAGTATGATATCTACTTTTAGAGGCATTTCAAAAACAGATCTCTACAAGCCTTCTCTTCCATTACATGTTGTGCAGTCAGACAAAAATTTGCATCAGCGTAAATTCTATAATCTATTTTTATTACACTCTGATTACTTTATTAACATACAGTGAATATATACTAAATCTTTTAATTCAGCTTAAGTAATTCGGAATTTTTGACGGAATTGTTATCGAAACTAGGACTTAGAAGATAAGTCAAATGAAATATTTCGACAACCCAATAAATACAAGGTCGAAGTTTCAATATTTCATTTTCGGACGGAGGGGAATTTTTTTCAGTTTTGGTCCATTATCCTAAGTATATTTGCTTCGATTCTTTATTTTTCCATAAAAGCGAAACATTTACGCAGGGTATACATATAACACATAGCTTCAAATTAAAATTTAATAATATACAGAGTGGTTATAATTAAAGTTCCACATTGAAACGGTCATAAAAGGAAACTACTGGATCAAATGTTATCAAACTTGGAAATCGTGTAAAGGAGGTCATGGGAATTTATTTTCCGCGAAAAAAAGGAAGTTCGATACCTCACCACCAGGGGGAAAATGGCGCTGTATGCAATATTGTTAAACGAAATATGGGTCGGAATCTAACTTAATCTTTTGTTACATGGGTTTAATATGATATATAACCTTAAGAACTTTTAAGTAGGCAAATTACTATTTAAAGGCGTTAAATTCCTTAAAAGTCGAGTGCACCATCCGTGTAAGTGAGAAATTCGTCTGTGAAAACCACGAATTAGCGATTAGAAAATGTGAGATCGCAAATCACTCGTACAAGTGCGTGCAATCTGGAAATCGTTTACTTACAGATCGCTAATTTGTAATTTTTGGAGCCTGAATTCGGCACTAAAACATGAAGATACTGATTCAAAACGCTTTTAATCGATTTGGGCCAAAGAAATTCCTCATGTTATCTATCTAGTTCCATTGCATTCTCCTACTGCATTCGATTGCATAGCAGTCATTCCACACCGTTTAGTGTTGAATGACAGCTAGTTTTATAACTGAACCATTTTTCTCTGAAGAGCAGTCGACAGCTGGATTACTGTGATTGCAGCTCACTTAGAGTCAATGTTAAAATGTTTCATGATACATGAACTGCAGTAACGTGGCATTTTAGATACTCCGATTTTTATGCAGGGCTGGGGCCCACCTCACGTTTGTCGCACAGTTACTTTAGCAACATTTCACGAATGAACGTCTTATAAGCCAACACTTCCCCTCTTCCCACCAGACCTCAACCTCTGTGACTTTTAGCTATGGGGTTTTCTCAAAAGCACTGTTTATAGTGATAATCTAAACAATTTGGCAGAAATGAAAAATGTGATACACTGACATGTCCGTAACATTCCTCCTGATATGCTAAGAGCTGCTGTTGAGAATGCAGTAACAGGATTTAACTTGCTTTCGGAAAATGCTGGACGCTACATTGAACATGCTTTGTAACACATTTCGGAAAATATTAAACACATTTTAAACAGATGTTTTCGTGTCTTATTTCATTTAACAATATTGTATACATCGCCATTTTTCCCCTGGGGGTGAGTTTTTGAACTCTTTTTTTTTTTTTCCGCGGAAAATAAATTCCCATAACCTCCTTTACACGACTCCCAAGTTTGATAACATTTGGTCCGGTAGTTTTTCTTTTATGACCATTTCAAATTGAAACTTTAATTATAGCCACCATGTAAATTAAACTTTAAAAGTTTGACAGTTTGGTTCAAGTCCCAGCTTTAAATAATATATATAAATGTAATCTTTTATATTAATTCATTTAGAAAGAATGTTTTAAGAAGATAATTTTTCTCTCGCGTTATAGATTGTATAAAAAAACATGATCTTTAAATATGGTTTAGTCATTTAGCAAAAATCTCTTAATAAAAATATGTATCCTTTGGACTTCGCTTTAAACTCTATTTATAGTTAAAATGACTAGAAAATGAGAAGCTGGTTTCAGCTAAAACGCAATTCATGTAATTGATATTTTAAAAAATTTACAAGAATGCAAAATTTATGGAAGTCTAGCAATCGAAAAATCTTAATTTTCTTGTGTGAGCACTGAAAATAACTGTAGAAGGAAAGCAGAAAAGTAAGCAAAAATTTGCAGGGAAATTTGGCTGTCAGACATACCAAGATGTTTCAAAAAGTTGGACGCTTTTGAATATACTTTCAGGATACTTCAAAGAATTTAGGCGTTCAAAGAGAAAAAGACAAAAACGATATCATTGCAGATTAAAGTGAAGAGCGACTGGTTTTAGGCTGTATGGTTGTATAAATTTAAATTACGTTCTAGAACATCATATCGTATCATAAATGGAGAATCCTATGATTTTCTCAGTCGAATTATTTGAAGATTCATGAGTTTATCCAGTATTGTGTGTGGATGTCACCTAAAGGCATTTTTTTCTTCTCCTGATGAAACAGCAGCCAAGCAGTAAAGTCGCTGAACACTGGTAGTTCGGTCCGAGGTTCGAATCCCGCGAACGGGCTGTCTGCATGGGCGTTTTCGTGGTTTTCTCCATGTGTAATGTGTATGCGAGCCAGTTTTCCTTAGAAAGTCCTCCACGAAGGCTTCCCTTCCCTTAGGCAGATAGCCCTAGTGTGCTTTGTCATAATTAAATAAACCAAAACCTCTTGATGAAACCAGTCTTTCCTTTCATCTCCTACCTTCAAAATTTTTAGCCTCTAAAGACTGATAAAGGCTCTGATGAAATACTTCGTGAAGAACGTTTAAAGGGAAACCAGCTGTCATACACGGTACACATGTGAAAATCCACGAAAACGCCCATGCAACCAGCCCGTTTACCGGGAATCGAACCCCGGAGTGAACTACCAGGGTTCAGCGACTTTACCGCTCGGCCGTTTGTGGGCCTTTATGAAATGGAAGGCGATAACTTTATTTAAAATGATTGTCACAAATATCAAGATATTTCGAAAAGTTGGATGCTTTTTAGTATACTTGCAGAATGCCTAAAGAAAAAGAGCAAGAATAAAGTAGAATGCCTGAAGAAAAAGAGAAGAAAAAATTAATTTTTGCGTAAAATTTAGTATTAGTATTTTATTTTAATTTAAAACCTTTTAATCTTATGATATTTGATTCTTGCGATTTCAAAAATAAAATATTTGATTAAAATATGAATAAAATTTTAAGAAAACAAATGTAGGATAAAATTGTGTAAAGCAATGGGCACAATTATAAAACTGTTTAAAGCAGTGTATGCAAGTCATCCTAAGTTAAAATTCCGGTTATACATCTCTCTTATTTATATATATCTTTTCTGAACGGTACATTGAAAGGCGTGTTAACTGTGCTTTGTTTTCTCTTTTAATATATGCAGTTTTCAAACGCATCGTAGTCTGGGTTACAAAGTCTTCTTCCGAAAGAAGCGCAATTCAAATAAATAAAATCAAATTCTGGAAAATTTATATTAATAAATATATTTAAAATGCTGAGTTCGAAGGAATAAATAGAAAATTTAAAAAAAATTATCTGAAGAGACAATGCAACACAAACAATTAAGATAAAAGTATAAAAATTTAAAAATTACCTAAAATAAATCTATGACAAGTATATATAAAGAAAACTACTTGAAAAAAAAATAAACGCTGCACCTTTATTTATGCAGTTTGAATAGGTAAATAGAAATTTTTAAAACAGTTATTCGGGGAGAAAAAAAAAAAAAAAAAAAAAAAAAAAAAACTTGTATTTTATACTGACAGATAGAATGAACGGTACTATAAAAGCCACTTTCTCGTAACACTGCCTTTTGAGGCTTATTTATTTGCACTAGTGTCTCAACTCAAGCCTTGAAATGAATTACATATTATTGGTTTATATGCTCACAGATATATAGTTTGAGTTTCTTAAAAAGCGGGCTACCGTACAACTCGCAGATGTGGGCATATCTCAAATGCAGCCAAAATGAATACTACACTATTTACTACTTTGACATGTCCCTCTTTGGTGTGCAATCTCATGACAGGCAGCTTATTATATGGAAAGAACGCGGTAATAGGATTAGTTCTGCATTTGTGAACGAAAATGTACGATTTGTGATGGTTTGAGCTGCTACTGGATTGCTGCTTGTGATGGTCTGAGCTGCTATTCACATAAAATCCCCACGAACTGATCTCCTGGCTTTCCAAAGGTTTTTAATTAAAGATAAACATCAGTATCCAAAGTTTCAGAAAATTATGCAACGACTCTCTTCCTAGGGCCTAGATCTCTGTCGAGTGTAAGTACACATACTGCATAAACTTAGTGAACTTTTACATGCTGTGATTATGGACAAAATGACTTCACTTGTGAACTTTATAAACTGCAATAAACCTTCATATCTGAAATAACCCATGGACATCCACCTCTTTAGCATTATTATTACAATTCATTCTAACATTATGCTGCCAGTACTAATTCTAACTATCTCATTATATTTATCTGTTTACTAATTACGTTTAATTCCTATTTTTGTTGCACCAAATCAGATGTTCAATTTATTTTGTGAATCTCAAATTGTATTCCGACAACTATGTAATCTACTTATGTCTTACATCATTATTTTTAATAAATACTGGATGCGGGGGCGTACGGTGGGATTGTAAATTTACCATAATAGGCAAACTCTAGACGTTTTGTAAAGCTTCAGTCTATGTAAATTCTTATAAAACTTGCAATTACCCCTTTTTTTTCAAAGAGTTAGTATAGGAAGGCATTACCAGTACATCGCTGGTGTCCCTCATATTTTTACCTGCACCTGTACCTGTATTAATAGCTGTACAAACCTGCACGTCAATTAAGAATATCTCACTCATAACTCGGTGATATAGGGGTTAGATTCTCAGATTTTCTGTGGTCTCTCGTACTGGAACAATAGGAGATGAATTCATTTTCATAGATTCATTCGTGAAGGATAAGAGAAAACCTTAAACTTTGACAAAAGATTCTTACGAATGGATTGGCCAGCGTTTTCCCCACACATGAACCGAAATACACTTATTTGGAACAATATACGGATAAAGATTACTGGCCATTTCTACAATCTAAAAGCGTTTCAGCAGCTGGAAATTGTTCTTTTACTGATGTACACTGCTCAAAAAAAAAAAAAAAAAAAAAAAAAAAATGGGACAGTGCTATATCTCCCGTTCTACTGGGGCGATTCACGAAATTCAAATTGCGTTCTTCTTGTCTCGAAAGCGCGACTTAGGATATATATTAGATTTATATATAACACTATTCTAACATAGGTATTTTGACACAAAATCGGACTTTTTCTGAAATCACATACCAAATTTTTTCCATATTTCGATTCTACGACTCAAATTATGCCAGAATACCAAATTTTGTAAAAATCGTGCGAGTAGTTTTTAAAATATTAACTCTCAAAATTTTAGCTCCTCAATGTTAATTGAATTTGGCAAATATTTATTAATATCTCTTTTTTATTAAACTTTTTTGATTTTTTCTCTCACATTTCGAAATTTAGGTTCTTTCCAAATAAAATTTACTCGTTTTTTGTGTTTTATTTTTTAAATTTCTATTTTTAAATAATTTTTATAAATTTTTCGAAACAAAATTTGAATTATAACCTATAAAATTTTTACCATCATCTTAAAGTAAGTGTATTTTTAAGCATATCTGCAAAAAATTAGACTTTTTCATTCAAAATATTCTAAGATATACACGAATTTACATATTTTCACGTTTTGAAATTTGGCACTTTTTTTTGAGCGATAATAACGCCAAATGTGGCCTATGGATTTTTGGTACAGTGAATTGCCACAGCTATTTTTAACCTTAAATTTCAAGTAAAATTTTACCGAGAATTAATTATATGACATTTTTTCCCTCAATGATGCGTAATAAATATTTATTAATACTATATGAAAAGCTATTTTTTTAAAAATTATAGCTGATATTATTCAAATTTTTAACTATTTTTTTAATTTTTTTTAATAAGAGTAAATTTTTACCTTCGGCGTTTTATCGTCTGCTACTTTACTTCGTTTAAATCGAATTGTCTGAAACTGAGAATTTTCGTTTAATGTTTATTTAAATTTCATGACTTTAACTGCATAATTTATTTCTAAACAAACTGTTGCTTTTGAAGTGGCTGAAAGAGCGGCTGATACTATCATCCATATTTTTAAAGCACAGTGTATTTTTATAGAAACATAAGATTTAGAATAATCATATTTATAAAAGTCAAATTATGATATAAACATACAACCCTCTAGAAACTAAATTAATGGAAGTTCAATGGTTATGTAAAAATGATCTGCAGCTACTTAATGGCTGGTTCAGTGGGTTCTGTGGACAAGTAAGAAAAATTATATAAACGATACCCAACATTCTGGATTCAATTAACAACGAGGATACGATGTTTATTAAATGAATTTAAGAAGTTTTAAAACATAAAAAATCAACTCATTTTTTATCCTAAAATGTATTTTTGTGCGTAGCGTATTTTCATTATATCCTTAAAATTCTAATTTAGAATGTAATTGTCAAGAACTGAATCCTAATCATCAGTAATATAATAAGTAATCATTACGGTTATTAATAAATCCTTCTTATAAAGTAATTGCAAATATTAAAAAAAAACTTTCTGTCTGAATAAAAATATTTTTCTGTGCAAATATTTTTAATTTTATATTAATCAAGATTGCACACGATATTATTTATTTGCACTTCAATTCTTACCGTCAGTTCTAGTAGAAGTTACAAATCAATTATATTTAATTAAGGATTGGATTAGATTGGATTGGATTATTTAATTATGGCAAAGAACACGAGGGCTATCTGCCTAAAGGGAGGGATGCCTTCGTGGAAGACTTTCTAAGGGAAACTGGCTCGTATGCACGTTACACATGGGGAAAACACGAAAACGCCCATGCGGCCAGCCCGTTCGGGGGATTCGAACCTCGGACCGAACTACCAGTGTTCAGCGCCTTTACCGCTCGGTCGCTGGTGGGCTGTTTAATTAAGAAATGACCATCTAAGTTTACAAACAGCGTACCGTAACAGCAATTCAATTATTGGCGCCGTATCTTTCATGTTACTCCCGATTGGCAAGCCACATGATTTTTAATGAGTATTCGGGTTTTGCTAGAAACTTCACTTGGAAATCGCGCTTAAACTAGGTTAGTTGCTTATTTGAACATAGAAAGAACATGGGAACTATTTGATTAAGATGCTTTCATAGAGAACCTTTGTAAAAAGAACCTAGAAAACTACGAAAACCAACCATGCAAGCCTGGGTTAGACTTCGCAACAAACAATTAGTATTTAACAATCTTCAAATGCTAGGCAACTGGTGAGGCTCCAATTAAATCTCCAATTTAATATTTTATTTGTAAATATTTAAAATATTGTTGTATTCTTAGACACAAAAAGCAGAATTTAAGTTTTGTTAACTCGTTGGTAAACTATGCCGTAGTGCAAATGAATATTCAATTTCTTTTGCAATAATTGTATTCACTTAATATTCTTGGAATATGAGCTAAAGAAGGAACGTTCTCGTAAGATTAAAAAGTGTTTAAGTCCAGTGATATTAGGTTTGTCTTACAAGCTCAGGATCAAAACGATTCTGCAATTGCCCGAGTAGTTGACTTGTAAATGGCTGTGAATTAAGCAGATGACTTTTATTCTTACGTTTTCAGTCTATTCCAAATGTTTTGGTTGGTTTATTATTAAATTACTGCAAAGCAGTCGAGGGCTATCTGCCTTAAGGGAGGGATGCCTTCGTGGAGGACTTTTTAAGGGAAACTGGCTCGTATACACGTTACACATGGGGAAAACCACGAAAACACCCATGCAGGCAGCCCGTTCGCGGGATTCGAACCTCTCAAAATGTTCTGTATTGCATGACAATGCATCTTTTCATTATTCAATAACCAGTCGGAGAATCGCTTGTGTTCCTAAAATAAGTATGTGTACTCAGTCGTCCTGCATGTTCTTCAAATTTGTCTTCTTGTGATTTTTTTTCTTTCCCCAAAACTAAAGTTGCCTATCAAAGGAAAGTTTTTTGACATTGAAGAGACAGAAGGAGTATGATATCTACTTTTAGAGGCATTTCAAAAACAGATCTCTGCAAGCCTTCTCTTCCATTACATGTTGTGCAGTCAGACAAAAATTTGCATCAGCCTAAATTCTATAATCTATTTTTATTACACTCTGATTACTTTATTAACATACAGTGAATATATACTAAATCTTTTAATTCAGCTTAATTAATTCGGAATTTTTGACGGAATTGTTATCGAAACTAGGACTTAGAAGATAAGTCAAATGAAATATTTCGACAACCCAATAAATACAAGGTCGAAGTTTCAATATTTCATTTTCGGACGGAGGGGAATTT
Organism: Stegodyphus dumicola; assembly: GCF_044657685.1. Lineage (NCBI taxonomy): Eukaryota > Metazoa > Arthropoda > Arachnida > Araneae > Eresidae > Stegodyphus > Stegodyphus dumicola. Next base: position 36,894,769 of record NC_140777.1, on the reverse strand, counting down.
TTTTCAGTTTTGGTCCATTATCCTAAGTATATTTGCTTCGATTCTTTATTTTTCCATAAAAGCGAAACATTTACGCAGGGTATACATATAACACATAGCTTCAAATTAAAATTTAATAATATACAGAGTGGTTATAATTAAAGTTCCACATTGAAACGGTCATAAAAGGAAACTACTGGATCAAATGTTATCAAACTTGGAAATCGTGTAAAGGAGGTCATGGGAATTTATTTTCCGCGAAAAAAAGGAAGTTCGATACCTCACCACCAGGGGGAAAATGGCGCTGTATGCAATATTGTTAAACGAAATATGGGTCGGAATCTAACTTAACCTTTTGTTACACGGGTTTAATATGATATATAACCTTAAGAACTTTTAAGTAGGCAAATTACTATTTAAAGGCGTTAAATTCTATAAAAGTCGAGTGCACCATCCGTGTAAGTGAGAAATTCGTCTGTGAAAACCACGAATTAGCGATTAGAAAATGTGAGATCGCAAATCACTCGTACAAGTGCGTGCAATCTGGAAATCGTTTTCTTACAGATCGCTAATTTGTAATTTTTGGAGCCTGAATTCGGCACTAAAACATGAAGATATTGATTCAAAACGCTTTTAATCGATTTGGGCCAAAGAAATTCCTCATGTTATCTATCTAGTTCCATTGCATTCTCCTACTGCATTCGATTGCATAGCAGTCATTCCACACCGTTTAGTGTTGAATGACAGCTAGTTTTATAACTGAACCATTTTTCTCTGAAGAGCAGTCGACAGCTGGACTACTGTGATTGCAGCTCACTTAGAGTCAATGTTAAAATGTTTCATGATACATGAACTGCAGTAACGTGGCATTTTAGATACTCCGATTTTTATGCAGGGCTGGGGCCCACCTCACGTTTGTCGCACAGTTACTTTAGCAACATTTCACGAATGAACGTCTTATAAGCCAACACTTCCCCTCTTCCCACCAGACCTCAACCTCTGTGACTTTTAGCTATGGGGTTTTCTCAAAAGCACTGTTTATAGTGATAATCTAAACAATTTGGCAGAAATGAAAAATGTGATACACTGACATGTCCGTAACATTCCTCCTGATATGCTAAGAGCTGCTGTTGAGAATGCAGTAACAGGATTTAACTTGCTTTCGGAAAATGCTGGACGCTACATTGAACATGCTTTGTAACACATTTCGGAAAATATTAAACACATTTTAAACAGATGTTTTCGTGTCTTATTTCATTTAACAATATTGTATACATCGCCATTTTTCCCCTGGGGGTGAGTTTTTTTTTTTTCCGCGGAAAATAAATTCCCATAACCTCCTTTACACGACTCCCAAGTTTGATAACATTTGGTCCGGTAGTTTTCCTTTTATGACCATTTCAAATTGAAACTTTAATTATAGCCACCATGTAAATTAAACTTTAAATTTTGACAGTTTGGTTCAAGTCCCAGCTTTAAAAAATATATATAAATGTAATCTTTTATATTAATTCATTTAGAAAGAATGTTTTAAGAAGATAATTTTTCTCTCGCGTTATAGATTGTATAAAAAAACATGATCTTTAAATATGGTTTAGTCATTTAGCAAAAATCTCTTAATAAAAATATATATCCTTTGGACTTCGCTTTAAACTCTATTTATAGTTAAAATGACTAGAAAATGAGAAGCTGGTTTCAGCTAAAACGCAATTCATGTAATTGATATTTTAAAAAATTTACAAGAATGCAAAATTTATGGAAGTCTAGCAATCGAAAAATCTTAATTTTCTTGTGTGAGCACTGAAAATAACTGTAGAAGGAAAGCAGAAAAGTAAGCAAAAATTTGCAGGGAAATTTGGCTGTCAGACATACCAAGATGTTTCAAAAAGTTGGACGCTTTTGAATATACTTTCAGGATACTTCAAAGAATTTAGGCGTTCAAAGAGAAAAAGACAAAAACGATATCATTGCAGATTAAAGTGAAGAGCGACTGGTTTTAGGCTGTATGGTTGTATAAATTTAAATTACGTTCTAGAACATCATATCGTATCATAAATGGAGAATCCTATGATTTTCTCAGTCGAATTATTTGAAGATTCATGAGTTTATCCAGTATTGTGTGTGGATGTCACCTAAAGGCATTTTTTTCTTCTCCTGATGAAACAGCAGCCAAGCGGTAAAGTCGCTGAACACTGGTAGTTCGGTCCGAGGTTCGAATCCCGCGAACGGGCTGTCTGCATGGGCGTTTTCGTGGTTTTCTCCATGTGTAATGTGTATGCGAGCCAGTTTTCCTTAGAAAGTCCTCCACGAAGGCTTCCCTTCCCTTAGGCAGATAGCCCTAGTGTGCTTTGTCATAATTAAATAAACCAAAACCTCTTGATGAAACCAGTCTTTCCTTTCATCTCCTACCTTCAAAATTTTTAGCCTCTAAAGACTGATAAAGGCTCTGATGAAATACTTCGTGAAGAACGTTTAAAGGGAAACCAGCTGTCATACACGGTACACATGTGAAAATCCACGAAAACGCCCATGCAACCAGCCCGTTTACCGGGAATCGAACCCCGGAGTGAACTACCAGGGTTCAGCGACTTTACCGCTCGGCCGTTTGTGGGCCTTTATGAAATGGAAGGCGATAACTTTATTTAAAATGATTGTCACAAATATCAAGATATTTCGAAAAGTTGGATGCTTTTTAGTATACTTGCAGAATGCCTAAAGAAAAAGAGCAAGAATAAAGTAGAATGCCTGAAGAAAAAGAGAAGAAAAAATTAATTTTTGCGTAAAATTTAGTATTAGTATTTTATTTTAATTTAAAACCTTTTAATCTTATGATATTTGATTCTTGCGATTTCAAAAATAAAATATTTGATTAAAATATGAATAAAATTTTAAGAAAACAAATGTAGGATAAAATTGTGTAAAGCAATGGGCACAATTATAAAACTGTTTAAAGCAGTGTATGCAAGTCATCCTAAGTTAAAATTCCGGTTATACATCTCTCTTATTTATATATATCTTTTCTGAACGGTACATTGAAAGGCGTGTTAACTGTGCTTTGTTTTCTCTTTTAATATATGCAGTTTTCAAACGCATCGTAGTCTGGGTTACAAAGTCTTCTTCCGAAAGAAGCGCAATTCAAATAAATAAAATCAAATTCTGGAAAATTTATATTAATAAATATATTTAAAATGCTGAGTTCGAAGGAATAAATAGAAAATTTAAAAAAAATTATCTGAAGAGACAATGCAACACAAACAATTAAGATAAAAGTATAAAAATTTAAAAATTACCTAAAATAAATCTATGACAAGTATATATAAAGAAAACTACTTGAAAAAAAAATAAACGCTGCACCTTTATTTATGCAGTTTGAATAGGTAAATAGAAATTTTTAAAACAGTTATTCGGGGAGAAAAAAAAAAAAAAAAAAAAAAAAAAAAAAAACTTGTATTTTATACTGACAGATAGAATGAACGGTACTATAAAAGCCACTTTCTCGTAACACTGCCTTTTGAGGCTTATTTATTTGCACTAGTGTCTCAACTCAAGCCTTGAAATGAATTACATATTATTGGTTTATATGCTCACAGATATATAGTTTGAGTTTCTTAAAAAGCGGGCTACCGTACAACTCGCAGATGTGGGCATATCTCAAATGCAGCCAAAATGAATACTACACTATTTACTACTTTGACATGTCCCTCTTTGGTGTGCAATCTCATGACAGGCAGCTTATTATATGGAAAGAACGCGGTAATAGGATTAGTTCTGCATTTGTGAACGAAAATGTACGATTTGTGATGGTTTGAGCTGCTACTGGATTGCTGCTTGTGATGGTCTGAGCTGCTATTCACATAAAATCCCCACGGACTGATCTCCTGGCTTTCCAAAGGTTTTTAATTAAAGATAAACATCAGTATCCAAAGTTTCAGAAAATTATGCAACGACTCTCTTCCTAGGGCCTAGATCTCTGTCGAGTGTAAGTACACATACTGCATAAACTTAGTGAACTTTTACATGCTGTGATTATGGACAAAATGACTTCACTTGTGAACTTTATAAACTGCAATAAACCTTCATATCTGAAATAACCCATGGACATCCACCTCTTTAGCATTATTATTACAATTCATTCTAACATTATGCTGCCAGTACTAATTCTAACTATCTCATTATATTTATCTGTTTACTAATTACGTTTAATTCCTATTTTTGTTGCACCAAATCAGATGTTGAATTTATTTTGTGAATCTCAAATTGTATTCCGACAACTATGTAATCTACTTATGTCTTACATGATTATTTTTAATAAATACTGGATGCGGGGGCGTACGGTGGGATTGTAAATTTACCATAATAGGCAAACTCTAGACGTTTTGTAAAGCTTCAGTCTATGTAAATTCTTATAAAACTTGCAATTACCCCTTTTTTTTTCAAAGAGTTAGTATAGGAAGGCATTACCAGTACATCGCTGGTGTCCCTCATATTTTTACCTGCACCTGTACCTGTATTAATAGCTGTACAAACCTGCACGTCAATTAAGAATATCTCACTCATAACTCGGTGATATAGGGGTTAGATTCTCAGATTTTCTGTGGTCTCTCGTACTGGAACAATAGGAGATGAATTCATTTTCATAGATTCATTCGTGAAGGATAAGAGAAAACCTTAAACTTTGACAAAAGATTCTTACGAATGGATTGGCCAGCGTTTTCCCCACACATGAACCGAAATACACTTATTTGGAACAATATACGGATAAAGATTACTGGCCATTTCTACAATCTAAAAGCGTTTCAGCAGCTGGAAATTGTTCTTTTACTGATGTACACTGCTCAAAAAAAAAAAAAAAAAAAAATGGGACAGTGCTATATCTCCCGTTCTACTGGGGCGATTCACGAAATTCAAATTGCGTTCTTCTTGTCTCGAAAGCGCGACTTAGGATATATATTAGATTTATATATAACACTATTCTAACATAGGTATTTTGACACAAAATCGGACTTTTTCTGAAATCACATACCAAATTTTTTCCATATTTCGATTCTACGACTCAAATTATGCCAGAATACCAAATTTTGTAAAAATCGTGCGAGTAGTTTTTAAAATATTAACTCTCAAAATTTTAGCTCCTCAATGTTAATTGAATTTGGCAAATATTTATTAATATCTCTTTTTTATTAAACTTTTTTGATTTTTTCTCTCACATTTCGAAATTTAGGTTCTTTCCAAATAAAATTTACTCGTTTTTTGTGTTTTATTTTTTAAATTTCTATTTTTAAATAATTTTTATAAATTTTTCGAAACAAAATTTGAATTATAACCTATAAAATTTTTACCATCATCTTAAAGTAAGTGTATTTTTAAGCATATCTGCAAAAAATTAGACTTTTTCATTCAAAATATTCTAAGATATACACGAATTTACATATTTTCACGTTTTGAAATTTGGCACTTTTTTTTGAGCGATAATAACGCCAAATGTGGCCTATGGATTTTTGGTACAGTGAATTGCCACAGCTATTTTTAACCTTAAATTTCAAGTAAAATTTTACCGAGAATTAATTATATGACATTTTTTCCCTCAATGATGCGTAATAAATATTTATTAATACTATATGAAAAGCTATTTTTTTAAAAATTATAGCTGATATTATTCAAATTTTTAACTATTTTTTTAATTTTTTTTAATAAGAGTAAATTTTTACCTTCGGCGTTTTATCGTCTGCTACTTTACTTCGTTTAAATCGAATTGTCTGAAACTGAGAATTTTCGTTTAATGTTTATTTAAATTTCATGACTTTAACTGCATAATTTATTTCTAAACAAACTGTTGCTTTTGAAGTGGCTGAAAGAGCGGCTGATACTATCATCCATATTTTTAAAGCACAGTGTATTTTTATAGAAACATAAGATTTAGAATAATCATATTTATAAAAGTCAAATTATGATATAAACATACAACCCTCTAGAAACTAAATTAATGGAAGTTCAATGGTTATGTAAAAATGATCTGCAGCTACTTAATGGCTGGTTCAGTGGGTTCTGTGGACAAGTAAGAAAAATTATATAAACGATACCCAACATTCTGGATTCAATTAACAACGAGGATACGATGTTTATTAAATGAATTTAAGAAGTTTTAAAACATAAAAAATCAACTCATTTTTTATCCTAAAATGTATTTTTGTGCGTAGCGTATTTTCATTATATCCTTAAAATTCTAATTTAGAATGTAATTGTCAAGAACTGAATCCTAATCATCAGTAATATAATAAGTAATCATTACGGTTATTAATAAATCCTTCTTATAAAGTAATTGCAAATATTAAAAAAAAACTTTCTGTCTGAATAAAAATATTTTTCTGTGCAAATATTTTTAATTTTATATTAATCAAGATTGCACACGATATTATTTATTTGCACTTCAATTCTTACCGTCAGTTCTAGTAGAAGTTACAAATCAATTATATTTAATTAAGGATTGGATTAGATTGGATTGGATTATTTAATTATGGCAAAGAACACGAGGGCTATCTGCCTAAAGGGAGGGATGCCTTCGTGGAAGACTTTCTAAGGGAAACTGGCTCGTATGCACGTTACACATGGGGAAAACACGAAAACGCCCATGCGGCCAGCCCGTTCGGGGGATTCGAACCTCGGACCGAACTACCAGTGTTCAGCGCCTTTACCGCTCGGTCGCTGGTGGGCTGTTTAATTAAGAAATGACCATCTAAGTTTACAAACAGCGTACCGTAACAGCAATTCAATTATTGGCGCCGTATCTTTCATGTTACTCCCCGATTGGCAAGCCACATGATTTTTAATGAGTATTCGGGTTTTGCTAGAAACTTCACTTGGAAATCGCGCTTAAACTAGGTGTAGTTGCTTATTTGAACATAGAAAGAACATGGGAACTATTTGATTAAGATGCTTTCATAGAGAACCTTTGTAAAAAGAACCTAGAAAACTACGAAAACCAACCATGCAAGCCTGGGTTAGACTTCGCAACAAACAATTAGTATTTAACAATCTTCAAATGCTAGGCAACTGGTGAGGCTCCAATTAAATCTCCAATTTAATATTTTATTTGTAAATATTTAAAATATTGTTGTATTCTTAGACACAAAAAGCAGAATTTAAGTTTTGTTAACTCGTTGGTAAACTATGCCGTAGTGCAAATGAATATTCAATTTCTTTTGCAATAATTGTATTCACTTAATATTCTTGGAATATGAGCTAAAGAAGGAACGTTCTCGTAAGATTAAAAAGTGTTTAAGTCCAGTGATATTAGGTTTGTCTTACAAGCTCAGGATCAAAACGATTCTGCAATTGCCCGAGTAGTTGACTTGCAAATGGCTGTGAATTAAGCAGATGACTTTTATTCTTACGTTTTCAGTCTATTCCAAATGTTTTGGTTGGTTTATTATTAAATTACTGCAAAGCAGTCGAGGGCTATCTGCCTTAAGGGAGGGATGCCTTCGTGGAGGACTTTTTAAGGGAAACTGGCTCGTATACACGTTACACATGGGGAAAACCACGAAAACACCCATGCAGGCAGCCCGTTCGCGGGATTCGAACCTCTCAAAATGTTCTGTATTGCATGACAATGCATCTTTTCATTATTCAATAACCAGTCGGAGAATCGCTTGTGTTCCTAAAATAAGTATGTGTACTCAGTCGTCCTGCATGTTCTTCAAATTTGTCTTCTTGTGATTTTTTTTTCTTTCCCCAAAACTAAAGTTGCCTATCAAAGGAAAGTTTTTTGACATTGAAGAGACAGAAGGAGTATGATATCTACTTTTAGAGGCATTTCAAAAACAGATCTCTGCAAGCCTTCTCTTCCATTACATGTTGTGCAGTCAGACAAAAAATTTGCATCAGCCTAAATTCTATAATCTATTTTTATTACACTCTGATTACTTTATTAACATACAGTGAATATATACTAAATCTTTTAATTCAGCTTAATTAATTCGGAATTTTTGACGGAATTGTTATCGAAACTAGGACTTAGAAGATAAGTCAAATGAAATATTTCGACAACCCAATAAATACAAGGTCGAAGTTTCAATATTTCATTTTCGGACGGAGGGGAATTTTTTTCAGTTTTGGTCCATTATCCTAAGTATATTTGCTTCGATTCTTTATTTTTCCATAAAAGCGAAACATTTACGCAGGGGTATACATATAACACATAGCTTCAAATTAAAATTTAATAATATACAGAGTGGTTATAATTAAAGTTCCACATTGAAACGGTCATAAAAGGAAACTACTGGATCAAATGTTATCAAACTTGGAAATCGTGTAAAGGAGGTCATGGGAATTTATTTTCCGCGAAAAAAAGGAAGTTCGATACCTCACCACCAGGGGGAAAATGGCGCTGTATGCAATATTGTTAAACGAAATATGGGTCGGAATCTAACTTAACCTTTTGTTACACGGGTTTAATATGATATATAACCTTAAGAACTTTTAAGTAGGCAAATTACTATTTAAAGGCGTTAAATTCTATAAAAGTCGAGTGCACCATCCGTGTAAGTGAGAAATTCGTCTGTGAAAACCACGAATTAGCGATTAGAAAATGTGAGATCGCAAATCACTCGTACAAGTGCGTGCAATCTGGAAATCGTTTTCTTACAGATCGCTAATTTGTAATTTTTGGAGCCTGAATTCGGCACTAAAACATGAAGATATTGATTCAAAACGCTTTTAATCGATTTGGGCCAAAGAAATTCCTCATGTTATCTATCTAGTTCCATTGCATTCTCCTACTGCATTCGATTGCATAGCAGTCATTCCACACCGTTTAGTGTTGAATGACAGCTAGTTTTATAACTGAACCATTTTTCTCTGAAGAGCAGTCGACAGCTGGACTACTGTGATTGCAGCTCACTTAGAGTCAATGTTAAAATGTTTCATGATACATGAACTGCAGTAACGTGGCATTTTAGATACTCCGATTTTTATGCAGGGCTGGGGCCCACCTCACGTTTGTCGCACAGTTACTTTAGCAACATTTCACGAATGAACGTCTTATAAGCCAACACTTCCCCTCTTCCCACCAGACCTCAACCTCTGTGACTTTTAGCTATGGGGTTTTCTCAAAAGCACTGTTTATAGTGATAATCTAAACAATTTGGCAGAAATGAAAAATTGTGATACACTGACATGTCCGTAACATTCCTCCTGATATGCTAAGAGCTGCTGTTGAGAATGCAGTAACAGGATTTAACTTGCTTTCGGAAAATGCTGGACGCTACATTGAACATGCTTTGTAACACATTTCGGAAAATATTAAACACATTTTAAACAGATGTTTTCGTGTCTTATTTCATTTAACAATATTGTATACATCGCCATTTTTCCCCTGGGGGGTGAGTTTTTTTTTTTTTCCGCGGAAAATAAATTCCCATAACCTCCTTTACACGACTCCCAAGTTTGATAACATTTGGTCCGGTAGTTTTCCTTTTATGACCATTTCAAATTGAAACTTTAATTATAGCCACCATGTAAATTAAACTTTAAATTTTGACAGTTTGGTTCAAGTCCCAGCTTTAAAAAATATATATAAATGTAATCTTTTATATTAATTCATTTAGAAAGAATGTTTTAAGAAGATAATTTTTCTCTCGCGTTATAGATTGTATAAAAAAACATGATCTTTAAATATGGTTTAGTCATTTAGCAAAAATCTCTTAATAAAAAATATATATCCTTTGGGACTTCGCTTTAAACTCTATTTATAGTTAAAATGACTAGAAAATGAGAAGCTGGTTTCAGCTAAAACGCAATTCATGTAATTGATATTTTAAAAAATTTACAAGAATGCAAAATTTATGGAAGTCTAGCAATCGAAAAATCTTAATTTTCTTGTGTGAGCACTGAAAATAACTGTAGAAGGAAAAATTGTTGCAGAAAAGTAAGCAAAAATTTGCAGGGAAATTTGGCTGTCAGACATACCAAGATGTTTCAAAAAGTTGGACGCTTTTGAATATACTTTCAGGATACTTCAAAGAATTTAGGCGTTCAAAGAGAAAAAGACAAAAACGATATCATTGCAGATTAAAGTGAAGAGCGACTGGTTTTAGGCTGTATGGTTGTATAAATTTAAATTACGTTCTAGAACATCATATCGTATCATAAATGGAGAATCCTATGATTTTCTCAGTCGAATTATTTGAAGATTCATGAGTTTATCCAGTATTGTGTGTGGATGTCACCTAAAGGCATTTTTTTCTCTCTCCTGATGAAACAGCAGCCAAGCGGTAAAGTCGCTGAACACTGGTAGTTCGGTCCGAGGTTCGAATCCCGCGAACGGGCTGTCTGCATGGGGCGTTTTCGTGGTTTTCTCCATGTGTAATGTGTATGCGAGCCAGTTTTCCTTAGAAAGTCCTCCACGAAGGCTTCCCTTCCCTTAGGCAGATAGCCCTAGTGTGCTTTGTCATAATTAAATAAACCAAAACCTCTTGATGAAACCAGTCTTTCCTTTCATCTCCTACCTTCAAAATTTTTAGCCTCTAAAGACTGATAAAGGCTCTGATGAAATACTTCGTGAAGAACGTTTAAAG